>NC_064816.1:64906605-64914105 GCF_023721935.1 Panthera uncia | reverse complement strand
AGCTATGAGTTTGGTAGCAAAAGAGGGATAGAAATGTTGCCCTCATTTCACTTAATAAGATATACAATTTATGTCAACTTCTTATATACAAAGAGAGTTTTGTTCAAGTTTCCAAGGAGACCACTTTATTTTCTGTCAAAGTCTCAAAATACAAAGAGTATCTATTTTGTGGCCTTGTCATCTATGTTCACTATATCTTAGGGAAGATGCAGGGAATAACAGCAGAGAGGTGGCTGATGATTAAAACAAACATTCAGGATCCATAGACACAGCAAAATATTTTTCTATATATATTTACGCAAGCATTTATACAATTCTGTATCTTTATAAGTCATCTTTAAGACTCATCTCTATGGCTGTCCTTTGTTATATTTACTTAAGTATTTTATATTCTACAAATAATTTTAATCATTGAAGTTTTCTTTTTTCTTTCTTTCTTTCTTTCTTTCTTTCTTTCTTTCTTTCTTCTTTTTTATTTTAGAGAGATAGTGTGAGTGGGAGAGGGTAGCAGAGGGAGAGAGAGAGAATCTTAAGCAGGTTCCTCACTCAGTGTGGAGCCTGATACGGGGTTCGATCCCATGACTTGGGATCATGACCTGAGCCAAAATCAAGAGTTGGACGCTCAACTGACTGAGCCACCCAGGCGCCCCTCAAGTTTTCTTTGTAATTAAAATTTATATTAGGTCAACTTGTTATTTGTTGGTTCATTTACATAAACTGCCAATATGCAGAAATCTATAATTAATACTATAATATAAATAAATCTATAATTAACATAGATACATAAATATAAATTTATAAATCATATATGTTGTACATTATATTTACATATATAAATATGCAATTAATATGTGTTCACAGTTAGTTCTTCTGTATTTTTCAATAAGAATTTTAACATGAGAAAATAATAATAATGTTGCAATATCTGATTTTATATCTTACCATTTTTTTCAACTTACCGTATTGTAAGAGTAGCAGAATAAAGTTAATCAGTGTAGTAATAGATGGCAGACATACCTGGATTTTAATGTAAATATATCAAATTTATATCAATTAATATATTGCTTATCCAAATGTTTGTAAATTTATCAAATACCCATTATGTGCCAAACATTATATTATACACTGAGGACCTTAATTTCGATCTTTGTTAGAAATTGGTATCCTTAGAGGCGCCTGGGTGGCTCGGTGGGTTAAGCGTCTGACTTCAGCTCAGGTCATGATCTCGTGGTCTGTGCGTTTGAGCCCCACATCAGGCTCTGTGCTGACAGCTCAGAGCCTGGAGCCTGCTTCCAATTCTGTGTCTCCCTCTCTCCCTGCTCCTCCCCCGCTCACACTCTGTCTCTCTCAAAATAAATTAGAAAGAAAGAAAGAAAGAAAGAAAGAAAGAAAGAAAGAAAGAAGGAAATAAATTTGTATTCTTTATGGAACTGATGAAGGGTGCTTCTATTTCAGGACTACCATGGATTTTTTTTTTTTTATTAGAAATAGATGAATCAATCAAGATGATTCCTGATGCATAACTTTCCTTTAACCTGATTATGTAATTTATTTATATTAAGTGTTGAAATATCCTTGTGCTATTATAACAAAAATTGATCATAAGATTATTTATCCTATTACTGGAATTTCTCTGTTAGATTTAGAATTTAAATGACATATAGATATGTGAAGCTGCTTAGTTGTCACATATTTGTATATAAAATTATATTAAATATGTATAGTGTGATATAAATATTGTATAAATAACAATTGTAATGACAAATAATTATTAAATAAATAATAAATAATACATGATTCATAAATGATTCATAAATGATAATTAATAAATAAATAATAAATTTATTATTAAAAATAATTAACATTAAATAAATGCTATATATCTGCATATATATATTTAATGCAATTCCAATCAAAGTCCATTACTGGGTGGATATAGACAAACTTATTTTAAAATTTATATGGCAGGACAAAAGACCCAGAAGAGCCAACATAATGTTGAATAAAAATAGTTGAAAAACTGATACTACATGATTTTAAGACTTATCTGAGACAGTAATCCAAACAGTGTGGTATTGGTGAAAGCATGACAAATAGATCAATGGAACAGGATAAAGTGTCTAAAACTAGACCCACACAAATAGTCAAGTGATCACTGGTTAAGAAACAAAGATGATTCCATGGACAAAGGATAGTATTTTCAACAAATGGTGCTGGAACATCTGGGTATCCACATGTAAATAAGTGAATTTCCATAAAGACCTTATGCCCTTCACCAAAATTAACTCAAATTTAATTCAAAACACAGTCATAAATGTAAAAGTAAAACAATGAAAATTCAAAACGATAACATAAGAGAAAATCTAAATGACCTTAGGTTTTCTGCTAACTTTTTAGAAAAAACACCAAAAGCATAATTTATGAAATAAATAATCGTTGTTTCACTCCATTTAAATTAACAACCTCTGTTCTGAATACTTTCAAAAACACTGATAATCTTTGAGAAATGAAACTATTTTGAATGTTATAATGAAGGAAACATGTCATTATACATTTGTCATAACCCATAGACTATACAACACCAAGATTAAATCCTAGTGTACATTATGAATTTTGGGTGAAAATTACGTGTTAATTATGGTTCATCAATTTCAAAAAAAAAATTCCATGATAGTGGGGACAGCATTCAGGCATGGAGGCATTAATGTACTGTGTAACTCTAGTTTCTGGCTGAATTTTACTGTGAACCTAAAACTGTTCTTAAAATTAAAGTCTATATTAAAATAATTATTAAAAACTCTACAGTATCCTGATTATATAAAAATTTTCAGAAACATTCATATTATTTGAACATGACAATTTGATTCCAGTGAATGAAATTGTGAAGGGTTATCATCACAGCTTTTTTATGATAAGGAAAACTAAAAAGTATGTGAGGACATAAACTAGGAGATTGGTGATTTCAATTACAATTATACACATATGACAAAACAATGTTAATGTTACAATTTAAAAATAGTTATGGGAACGCCTGGGTGGCTCAGTCGGTTAAGCGTCCGACTTCCGCTCAGGTCATGATCACAGGGTTCATGAGTTCGAGCCCCGCGTGGGGCTCTGTACGGACAGCTCAGAGCCTAGAGCCTGCTTGGGATTCTGTGTCTCCCTCTCTCTCTGCCCCTCCACCACACACGCTCTGTCTCTCTTTCTGTCTGTCTCTCAAAAATAACTAAATGTTAAAAAAAATTTAAAAATAATAAAAATATTTAGTTACATTAGAAAATATTTAATTAATTTTAATTTGAAAAGGTAATATACATTATTATGATTTATAAATTTGTGGTTCTTATATATGCAACTTATTACTTTTTCATTAATGGCAGGTGTAAGAATTTTTCTTTTACCTTTCTATATTTCTTGAGTTACTTATAATTAATACATGCAATTTTTCTAATTAAAGCAGTGGTTTGTATAATTTCATTCTTCTGAGTTTTAGCTCAATCCAGAATTGTCAGTCTTACCAGTCTTCTTTTTCCTTTTCTGCTCGTCTTATGCACACTTTGAAGTCCTCATGGGTTTGCTATCTGTCTTCCCACTTTATACATGATCAAATGAGATGGTGAGAGAATATGTGGGAGCAGGCTGTAAACTAAGGGCTGTCATCATCTTAGCAAACTGACCTTTCAGTTCTGAGTCATCCAAACACTCTCTATGAAGTGAAATTGATTTTGTTCAATGTCGTGCTTTCCTTCTGCTCTGGAATGATTCGCGTTTGATGTCATAACTCTATTCTTACAATTATCATTATTACTATTAAGAATGAAATAATTCTGTGCAGACATACTTTGTAACACAGTGTGTAGTCACAGAATCGTATCCAGAAATCATAGAATTCTGGAGCTGAATGGATCCTACGTATCCAAATGACTAAACTGCTGATCTAAAGAAAAATACCATTTTCTCAGGCTGGTACAGTATAAGAATTGTAATCTGGCATTCATAGTTCTCTTTTTTTTTTTTTTTAACTTTTTAATATCACATGATTCAAAAGCATAAAAAGTAGAAAGACAACACGTTTGTCATTCATCATTTCCTTTTGCACAACCACTGTTACAATTTATTTACTTTTCCAGATATATGTCATGCATGTAAGAGCAAATTCAAAAAGGTAGCATTTTTTTTCTCTTTCCTACAAGTGATAGTATATGTGTCACACAATATTTTGTACTTTGCTTTTTTCCTCATTGATTAATATTTTGATTATTATACCAGTATGTAATAAGATTCCTTATTTTGACCTACACATAAAATACCATATACCCTAATATTATTGATCACCTGCTCAAGAACATTTAAGTTGACACTATACTTTTGTTGTTATAAACAATACTATAGGGAATTACAATTAACATAGTTCATTTCAAAAATATGTATATGTATTCATGAAATAGATTCTAGAAATTTAATTACTGGATTTTATTTTTTGGTACATTTTAACAAATAACTCTCAACAGAAGTTGTACCAAAGTATATTCCTAGCAGGAGAAAATATTGTTTACCCCACAGCTTTTTACCTACACATCTCAATATAGTTTTTTGCCAAGCTTTAGGGTCTCTGTCAACCTAACTAAAGAAAAATATTGTATCACGAAAACTTATTTTCCTATTCATATCTTTATCCATTTTCAGATGGCCATTTTTCAAAATAATTTGCAGAAAAAAACAAAATAATTTGCAGAAGCACATTGTGTGTTAGAGAAGTTATTTCCCTTTGTCTATATTAAGCATTTTCTCTTTTTTTTCTGAATTAATTGTTTTTGTTTTTCTGCTTGCCTTATGATACTTTTCTTCATGCAGATTTATTACTATAATGGATATCAATAAATATTATATTCACAGGTTATTGATTTGGGCCATAACTCTTAACTATTACTGAATCTGAAGTTAAAAAATGATTATTGGTTTTGGGTTTATTTTTATTTTAAAATAGTCACTTTTTAAAATTATTTTTTCAATCAAGATAGGAGATTTGCATCAATTTCCTGTCTTTCAAGTGAAATGATCCTCAATTATTCAGATAGATTTGTGTTAAAGTAAATTAATTTTTTGCATTGATCTGAACCAATGCGAAAGGGTAGTAATACCTTTGTTATACTCTAAGCACTCACAGTTACTTTTGCTTACTTGTGATCTTTTTATTTGTTGTGCATCTGTGTCTGTGTACAAGTACAACAATGCACTTCTTTAGAATCCTCCTGAACATGTTAAACTTTGCATAGCTCATTAAGTTTATATGTTGACATTTTATAATTCTTTTTAGTAATTATATAAAGGATATTTATTTTATTAAATATTTTGATTATGTGTTTGTTGTAAATATAAATGGTATTAATTTCTGTCTACTAATTTTTTGAACTGTTACCTCATTGATTTATTGTTTGAAATAGTTTTTCAGGTTTTTTCTCTTAGGTTTCTCAGTAAACCATTATGTCATGTATAAATAATCACACATTAACTTCTTCTTTTCCTCTGTATAAATTAACGTTACTGTTTACTTGTTTGGGTAATACCTTTAGGACAGTGCTTGATAATAAAGAGGATGAAAGTGATTTAGTGTTTTTGACTATTGTGTAAAAACTTCAAATATTATCTCATTGCACTTAATAGTGGAGTTTTGGCTGAGTATTAAATTTTATCATGTTAAGATAACAAATAATTACCATTAATTTGTTTGATGCAGGGAAAGATTTCTTGTGCGTACAAACACAGTCATGTTAAAGTGAAATATAGACCAAAAATAACTACATAGAAATTAAGATCTTCTGTACATTAAGAACAGCATGCAGAAAAACAAAACAAAACAAAACAACAACAGCAAAAACAACAACAACAAAAAGAAGTCACAGAATGTAAGAAAGATGAAAGAATCCTCTCTAGAATATATAATAACCTTTACATGTCAGTAAGAAAGAGACATCTCAATAGAAAAAAAAAAAAAATGAGCCTGACACTTGATTTAGCACTACAGGAAAGAGCACACCCAAATGAGCAGAAAACCAAATGAAAGGGTGCCTAATCTCAGTCGTCAGGAAAATACAAGATTAATAAGAATGGTTAAAATTTGAGAATACCAAGTATTGGCACAGTTCTGGAATAAATGGAACTCTCATATTATACTGGAGGGAGTGTGATTTCAAATACTTTGGAAAAACAGGTGAATATAAAATACTGGGTCTATCATTGAATGTACACATATCACATACTCAGCAACTGCAGTTTTGGTTAAAACTTGAGAGAAATGGTGTGTATTTGTGTAACAAGGGATAAGGGACAGAAATGTTCAGATCTGCTACATTTATAATAGCATGTGTGTCATGAGCACTAACCAAATAGTGTCAACAATAAAGAATCAATAAATAAATTATTGCAGAGCTCTTGATAGGGATAATGTACAGCAATTAAAATTAATTTAAACACCTTATAATAACCAGTAAGAATCTCACTGACATTTTATTGAAATGAGGATGCCAGACTCACCATGATACATACATGCTCCAGGAGTCCATTTATATAATCTTTAAAAGTAGGCAGAACTACTGCAGCTGTAAGTATTACAGTTAAGGAAGTGTTACATTGGAGAGACAGAAAGGAGTTCAGGACTGGGAAGGAATTGTAGATGCCGGCTGTTTCTTGTTTCTTAATCAGGTGATTATTCTGGAAGTGCCCACTCTGATAATTCATGAATCTGCACATTCTTGTCTTAGAAAATTTTCTGTATATGTTGTTATATACTTCAATTTTTTTTTAACGTTTATTTATTTTTGAGACAGAGAGAGACAGAGGATGAACAGGGGAGGGTCAGAGAGAGGGAGACACAGAATCGGAAGCAGGCTCCAGGCTCTGAGCCATCAGCCCAGAGCCCGAAGCGGGGCTTGAACTCACTGACCGCGAGATCATGACCTGAGCCGAAGTCGGCCGCTTAACCGACTGAGCCACCCAGGCGCCCCTATACTTCAATTTTAAGTAAGGATCTCAATGTTGGCTAATCTGGGACATTTTTTTCTAACATATGATGTATATTTCAATATGTAAATTTCTGTCATCAGCAAATGGTGCTGGGAGAACTAGACGGTGATATACAGAAGAATAAAACTAGACCACTTTCTCAACCATACAAAAAAATACATTCAAAATGGATGAAAGACCTAAATGTAAGACAGAAAACCATCAAAATCCAGCAGGAGAACACAGGCAGCAACCTCTTTGGCCTGGGCCACAGAAACTTCTTACTTGACATGTCTCCAGAGTCCAAAGAAACAAAAACAAAAATGAACTATTGCGTTCTGCAAAGTAAAGGAAACGATCAGCAAAACTAAAAGGCAACTTATGGAATGGGACAAGATAGTTACAAATGACATATCAGATAAAAGGTACTAATCCTAAAGGATTATATCTATATATTTATATTTATATTATATTATATTATATTATATTATATTATAT
>NC_064816.1:64850769-64906505 GCF_023721935.1 Panthera uncia | reverse complement strand
TATATCTAGATATATTATATCTAGATATATTATTATCTAGATGTATTATATTATATCTAATATCTATAAAGAATTTACCAAATTCAACACCCCCAAAACAAATAATCCAGTGAAGAAATGGGCAGAAGACATGAATAGACACTTTTCCAAAGAAGACCTCCAGATGGCTAACAGACACATAAAAAGATGCTCACCATCACTTATCAGGGAAATGCAAATCAAAACTACAATGAGATACCACCTCACACCTGTGAAAATGGTTAAAATGAACAACTTAGGCAAGAACAGATGTTGGCAAGCATGTGGAGAAAGGGGAACCCTTTTGCAGGGTCCTGATGGCAATGCAAACTGGGCCAACCACTCTGGAGAACAGTATGGAGGTTCCTCAAAAAACTAGGGGCGCCTGGGTGGCTCAGTCGGTTAAGCATCCGACTTCGGCTCAGGTCACGATCTCGCGGTATGTGAGTTCGAGCCCCGCATCGGGCTCTGTGCTGACTGCTCAGAGCCTGGAGCCTGTTTCAGATTCTGTGTCTCCCTCTCTCTCTGACCCTCCTCCGTTCATGCTCTGTCTCTCTCTGTTTCAAAAATAAATAAACATTAAAAAAAATTAAAAAAAAAAAACCTAAAACCAAAACTACCCTATGACGCAACAATTGCATGACTAGGTACTTACCAAAGGATTCAGAAACGCTGATTCCAAGGAGCACATGCACCCCAGTATTTACAGCAGCACTATCAACAATAGCCAAACTATGGAAAGAGCCCAAATATCCATCAAGAAGATGTAATCCATATAAATAAATATATGTATGTATGTATGTATGTATGTGTGTGTGTGTGTGAGATGGAATAGTACTCAGCTATGAAAACTAATGAAATCTTGCCATTTGCAACAATGTGCATGGAAAGAGAGTGTATTAAGGGAACTAAGTCAGTCCAAGACAGATATCATATGATTTCACTTAATATGTGAAATTTGGGAAACAGAACAGATGGACATAGGGGAAGGGAAGGAAAATTAAGACAAAAAGAGAGAGTGAGGCAAACCATAATAGACTCTAAAATACAGAGAACAAACTGAGGGTTCCTATAGGGGAGTTTGGTGTGGGGGGGGATGGGTTAAATGGGTAATGGGCACTTTTTCACATGACCACTGGGTGTCATATGTAAAAGATGAATCACAGGGTTCTATTCCTGAAGCCACTGTATGTTAACTAACTTGACTTTGAATAAATTTTAAAAAATAATATAGGGGCACCTGGGTGGCTCGGTTGGTTGAGTCTGACTTCGGCTCAAGCCATGATCCCATGGTTAGTGGGTTCCAGCGCTGCATCCAGCTCTACACTGACAATGAGGAGCTTGCTTAGAATTCTCTCTCTCTGTCCCTCTTTCCCTCTGCCTCTCTCTCTCTCTCTCTTTCTCAAAATAAATAAATAAAAAATCATATATTATCCAAAAATTTGGTCCATTTTTAATTTTTATTAGAAATTACAAACTCTTATGTTGTTTCTAATTTACTTGTCTATCCTTTTTTTTTTAAACCACCATTTTACGTTCCTAGTTTAAAAAAAAAATATTTTTGAAAACCAGAGTGGGAGGCATTACAATCCCTGACTTTAGCCTCTACTAAAAAGCTGTAATCATCAAGGCAGTATGGTACTGGCACAAAAACAGACACATAGACCAATGGGATTGAACAAAGAACCCAGAATTGGACCCAAAAAATGTATGGCCAATTAATCTTTGACAAAGAGGGAAAGAATATCCAATGGAAAAAAGGCAGTCTCTTTAGCAAATGGTGCTGGGAGAAGTGGACAGCAACATGCAGAAGACTGAAACTAGACCACTTTCTCACACCATAAACAAAAATAAACTCAAAATGGATAAAAGACTTATATGTGAGAAAGGAAACCATCAAAACCCTAGAGGAGAAAGCAGGCAACAACCTCTTTGACCTCAACCACAGCCAATTTCATACTCAACACATCTCTGAAGGCAAGGGAAATAAAAGCAAAATGAATGATTGGGACCTCATCAATGTAAAAAGCTTTAGCACTGCAAAGGAAACAGTCAACAAAACTAAAAGGCAACTGACAGAATGGGAGAAGATATTTGCAAATGACATATCAGATAAAGGGTTAGTATCCAAAACCTACAAAGAACCCACCAAACTCCACACCCAAAAAACAAATAATCCAGTGAAGAAGTGGACCGAAGACAAGAATAGACACTTTTCCAAAGAAGACATCCAGATGGCTAGTGCACACATGAAAAGATGTTCAACATCACTCATCATTAGGGAAAGATGCGGAGAAACAGGAACCCTCTTGCACTGTTGGTGGGAATGCAAACTAGTGCAGCCACTTTGGAAAACAGTGCAGAGGTTCCTCAAAAAATTAAAAATAGAATTACCCTATGACCCAGCAATAGCACTACAAGAAATTTATCCAAAGGATACAGGGGTGCTCATGCATAGGGGCACTTGTACCCCAATGTTTATAACAGCACTTTCAACAATAGCCAAATTATGGAAAGAACCTAAATGGCCATCAGCTGACAAATGGACAAAGAAGATGTGGCTTATATATACAATGGAATACTACTTGGCAATGAGAAATAATGGAATCCTGGCATTTGCAGCAACGTGGTTGGAACTGGAAGGTATTATGCTAAGTGAAATAAGTCAGAGAAAGACAGATATCACATGTTTTCACTCATATGTGGAACTTGAAAAACTTAACAGAAGATCATGGAGAAAAGGAAGGGGATAAAATAGTTTCAAACAGAGAGGGAAGCAAACCATAAGAGACTCTTAAATATAGAGAAAAAACAGAGGGTTGACAGGGGGACCAAGGAAGCGGGGGAAATGGGTGATATGGGCATTGAGGAGGGCACTTGATGAGATGAGCACTGGGTGTTGTATGTAAGCAATGAATCACAGGAATCTACCCCCAAAGTCAAGACCACACTGTATACACTGTATGTTAGCTAACTTGACAATAAATTATATTTAAAAAAACGTCTCTAAAAAGATCTTTTTCACATTCATTCCTTACAATCTTTATTAAGTATTTTAAAATGGTTATTTTCCTGAATATTTTAATGTTTGTTTGTTTATTTATGTGTTTAGAGAGAATGAGTTGGGAAAGGACATAGAGAATGAAGGAGAATCCCAAGCTATCAGCATACAGCCCGACACAGGGCTCAAACCCACAAACCCTGAGATCATGACCTAAGCCAGAGCCAAGCCTCAGACGCTTAACCGACTGAGCCACCCAGGCACCCCCCACATGTTCTCTGATTTTCTTTAAGTGATCAGTTTCCCCATTCTTTTCTCACTTCTATAAGCTTCTACTGATTATATATATATATATATATATACACACACACACACATATACGTACAGGTAAATTTTGCAATTGTTTTTCTCATGGCTTGTGTATCTTCTTTGTTTCTTATTGATACAAAAACCATTATTATAGTTGAGACTGTTTTAAACTTTTATTCATTGCAACTGTTTTTCTTGAATATATTATGTTGGTATGTTGACTATATTATGTTTCTCTGCCATCACTTTTTTTTTTTTTGTGGTATTGTTATATGGATGCCCTCTTAGCAATTTCTTAAAATAATACATTCTTTTCAAAGCACACGGATTTTTCCTGGGGCAACTTTTTGGAAGATGTCTATAGAGGATGAAGACAAGTTCAGACTGGTCCTGTAGCTGTCCATTTTCACAGAGCAAAGTCTCTCATTCCTTATTTTTCTTTCTGAAAATGTCACTTGGCTCTCCTCAACTGGGAAGAATAAATAAATAAATACTGGTGCTAGCCTGCTAGCAGGCTGTGGACTTTTAGTATTTATTTATATATTTGTCTATGCATTTCTGAGCATCCTATTACAAGCAGGTGCTTCATTTCATCTGGTCTTTTGCCATTGGAGGCTATGTTTCTGCTACCTCTGTCTCCTCTTGATATTCTCACCATCTATTTCTCTCTTTGACATGTATGTTCTCACATCCTCAGGCACAAGGTCCTCACCTGTACCCAGCTATGCCTTTCTCTGATGTGTAAGGAGTTCCAATTGTTCTAATTGTCTAAAAATAGGGCTGTGTTTCTTTTCTGCTTTGTTCTCGAACGAGTATCAGGAGTTGAAAGGGTGCCATGTCTCACACATAGGTCTTCCATCCGTTTGGAGTTTATTTTTGTATCTGGTGTTAGAAAGTGGTCCAGGTTCATTCTTCTGCAGGTCCGCTACCCAGTTCTCCCAGCACCATTTGCTGAAGGAAGTGTCTTTTTTCATTGGATATTCTTTCCTGCTTTGCCAAAGATGAAATGACCATATAGTTTTGGGTCCGTTTCTAGGTTATCTATCGTGTTCCATTGATCTATGTGTCTGTTTTTGTGCCAGTACCATACTGTCTTGATGATTGCAGCTTTGTAATACAGCTTGAACTCTGGAATCATGATACCTCCAATTTTGCTTTACTTTTTTTCAGAATTGTTTTGGCTATTCAGGGCCTTTGGTGGTTCCATACACATTTTAGGATTGTTTGTTCTAGCTCTGGGAAAAATGCTGGTTGTATTTTGACAGGGATTGCATTAAATGTATAGATTGCTTTGGGTAGTATAGACATTTTGACAATGTTTGTTCTTCCAATCTATGAGCATTGGATGTCTTTCCATTTCTTTGTGCTTTCTTCAATTTCCTTCATAAATGTTCTATAGTTTTCAGAGTACAGATATTTTACTTCTTTGGTTAAGTTTATTCCTAGGTATTTTGTTGTTTTGGGTGCAATTGTAAATGGGATTGATTCCTTGATTTTTTTTTTTTTTTTTGCTGCTTCATTATTGCATTATAGAAATGCAACAGATTTCTATATATTGATTTTATATCCTGCAACTTTGCTGAATTCTGGTATCAGTGCTAGTAATTTTTGGTCGACTCCTTTGGATTTCTTACATAGAATATCATATTGTCTGCAAAATCCTAAACAAAAACACAGGCAGCAACCTCTCTGACCCCGGCTGTCACAACTTTACAGGACACGTCTTTGGAGGCAAGGAAAACAAAAGAAAAATGAACGATTAGGGCCTCCTCAAGATAAAAAGCGTCTGCACAGCAAAAGAAACAATCAATAAAACTAAAAGGCAACCTAATAAATGAGGGAATATATTTGCAAATGACATATTCAATAAAAGGCTAGTATGCAAAATATATAAAGAACTTATCAAACTCAATACCTAAAAAACAAATAATCCAGTGAAGAAATGGGCAGAAGACATAGAGACATTTTTCCAAAGAAGACATCCAGATGGCCAACAGACACATGAAAAGATGAGATATCACTTGTGCGATGGCTACAATTAACAACACAGAAAATAACAGACGTGAGGGGGAGTGGAAAAAGGAGAACCCTCTTACAGTGTTGGTGGGACTGCAAACTGGTATACCCACTCTAGAAAATAGTATGGAGGTTTCTCAAAAAGTTAGAAATAGAACTACCCAATGACCTGGCAATTGCACTATTAGGTAGTTACTCAAAGGATACAAAAATACCGATTCAAAGGGGCACATGCACCCCAGTATGTATAGGAGTAGTATCAACAATAGCCAAACTATGGAAAGAATCCAAATTGCCGTGAACTCATGAATGGATAAAGAAGATGTATATATATATATATCTATATCTATATATATATCTATATATAGATATATATATATACACACACACACACACACACACACACAGTGGAATATTACTCAACCATCAAAAAGAATGAAACCTTGCCATTTGCAACAATGTGGATGGAGCTAGAGTGTATTATATTAAGTGAAGTCAGTCAGTAAGAGAAAGACAAATACCATGTGATTCACTCACAGGTGGGATTTAAGAAACAAAACAGATGAACATAGTAATAAATCACTAAATTCTATACTTAAAAAATACAAACAAACAAACAAACGAAAGGAGTTGAAAGGGTAAATGCTAAATTTAAGACACTATGTTCAAATCATAAGTCTAAAGTATATAAGATAGAAGTTGCTTGTGATTTATTAGCAGAAAATAATAACTATCATAAAGGCTTACTTCAATTGTTTATCTCATATAAATGACATTACAATCATTAGGTATATGAGTACAGATATGTTGATGTCTACTTCTATATCTGTATCTGTGCCTGTATCTATCTGTATGTACATCTACATCTATGTTTATATGCTATGACATGTGTAAAAGATATCTCAGTGTAAATGTGTTTGATGGAAAATTCTATTTCTCTCAAGAGGAGGACTGAAGAAGGGAGTGTATATCTTTAATTGATATTATTACATAGCATTTATATTACATAATTGTTATGGGACTGTCCAGCTGATATAATGTGCCTTGAATCCATGCAATAGAAGACTGGGATTATCCAATTCTTTAAAGCATCACCCAGAGGACTCGGGCATCTTTGAATATTAGTGATATGCATTAATCTTATGAAAAAAAAAGAGAGAAGTAGATATAGTATGTGATTCTATCTATAATGACTTTTTTCTCTATTGTTTCAGACTATTTGTGGATAGTCTGAAATCCACAAATTGATTTTCTTTAAAAATCAAGGACTGAAATATGAAAATACATTGGATTAAGGTTATTAAGATAATGCCTTAGAGGAAAGAAGAAAAGCTTCTTTAGTCTCCAGTGTGCACATGCTAACTTTTGCAGATGCCTTTGTCTGCACTATTTTGTGCAACGATCCGATTTAATTAAGAGTGGTGTGTGTGTGTGTATGTGTGTGTGTGTGTGTGTGTGTGTGTGTGTGCGCGCGTGTAAGCGCGTGTGTGTGTGAATGTTGTAAACAGCTTTTTTGACTATAGCCCTTAGGTCTTCCTACTTCTAATATTGCTCCTATTGGATGTAAAGATCATGTTAGATGCTATTTATTGTTTTCTTGCTTATCTCAAATGCTCTGTTGATCTTGAGATTTTCTTAAGACAAAACATCATTTTCCTTTTGGTTATTGCATGCTTATTAATTATGATTGTTAAAAGACTGTTTTGTGCTATGGATTGAACTGCGCCCCTTCCTCATTCTTATTTCCAAGTTCTAACCTCAGGATCTCAGAATGAGGCTGTATTTCAAGATAAGGTCTTGAAAGAAGAACCTAAAATGAGGCCTCTAGGGTGGTCCCTAATCTGACTGGCGGCCTTAGAGGAAGAGGAAATTGGAACACAGATGGAAGACCACATGATGACCCTGGGGGAGAGAAGATGGCCAGAGAGGGCCCTCAGAAGGGGTGAACCTTGTCTACACCTTACCTGCAACCTTCTGGTCTGGAACTATGAGAAAATAAATTTCTGTGGTTTCGTCATTCAGACTGCTAATCTGTCCTAGCAGCCTTAGCAAATCAGTACAGTTTGTGGGTTATTAGGGATATTAGTACAGATCAAGAAAACCAAAGAATATATAGGCAAGTAGAGAACAACACACAAATAAATAAGTCTCTCCAGGAATCTTAGTAGAAAGAGATAATGTACCGTCTTTCTTAGATGTGACAGCGAATCTGACATAATCTTTAACCTACTGAGACCCACATTCAACATCGCAGGCCAGCCTCTGGGTGTCTCCAAATCTGTTTATGCCATCTGGAAGAGACATCTGAAGTATCAGTTTTATCCAAAGGGTCTCACTATGAAGGTGTCTATCAATGAGGGTGTGTGCATTTAAATGTGTTTTTTTTTATTTTTTTACATTTATTTATTTTTGAGAGACAGAGAGAGACAGAACACAAGTGGGGGACAGGCAGAGAGAGAGAAGGAGACACAGAATCTGAAGCAGGCTCCAGGCTCCAAGCTGTCAGCACAGAGCCCGAAGCGGGGCTCGAACCCACAAACTGTGAGATCAGGACCTGAGCTGAAGTCGGACGCTTAACCGACGGAGCCACCCAGGCGCCCCCATTTAAATGTGGTTTTAGTTGGCTTGATCCAGCTGTGGCCTTGGAGGAGTGGTTGTAAGCCTACTAACTACCCAAATCTCACCAACTCTGAGAAAGTTTATAACCATTTATTTTTTAATAATAATAATAATAATAATGAAAGGAATTGCTATGGACTCACTCTCCCTAATGTATTTAAGGGATTACTACTCCTTCTATATCCTCCTATTTTTAGTTTTAATGATGTTTATACAACTTCACTTCTTCACTTCATTTAATAAAACATATGTTTTCTGCATTTTTAAGTTATTTCTTGTCGACTCTGTTTGAAATTAGATATCATCTCACCTAATACACGGGCTACGACATTAAACCACTCCTGTATATTTGGACAGTTTTAAAGAATTTTCTATTCCAGTTATTGTTGCAATGAACAATGAACAGATGGAGGGTCCTTTTACTGTTTTCAGGATGTGCCTGTTAATAATCCATAAGACTTGCCACCCTGTGAGGCTGAATGCATTTCTCCTGCCTGTTTAACCATTATGCTATCAGCATGGTCACTCAACAGGAAATAGGTCTTGATAAACCCTTCACCATATGTCCACTGGAGAGTGATCTCTAATCTTGTAGAATTAATTTCAAATGCTATGTGATATAACATATTTCTGTGCTTATCAGAAGAATATGCATAAACAAGTAATTTCTACTCTTTAAAACAATAGCAAATACTTGTTATGTAAAATCTGTTAGGCAACATATAACATATACTTCTACCTCTATCAGGAGACTAAGAACAGAGAAGTGATTTTTGCTTGCAAAAGTAAAATAAATATAAATTAGTATTCTGGGTGGCTTCTTAGATCCTATAAGAAAATACATAATAGATATAAGAAAGACAAACAAAATCTTATTTTTAAAATGAGAACAAAAGATGTCTTGAGTAGATATAAACTCAGACTTACTTTCTTGCTTCCAGTTCTGAATAAACTGTCCATCACTACACTTGCATTTTAATAAATCTAAATCTCATCTTTACCTTTCTTGTTAGATACCATATATCAGGTCTTCTTGCTTATTTGGGCAAAATATGTCCATTACAATTAATAAGTTAAATACTCCTTATTAAACATTTCTCAATATATGCATAAAGCATCTTTTAAAAAACTTGATTCAAAAATATAAGTATAGAAAGAACTTACCTTCATATAATGAACGCCGTGTCTGAAAAGCCTACAGAGAACATCATAATCAGTGGAGAAAAGTTAAGAGGTTTTCCTTTAACATCCAGGACAAGGCAAGGACCCCCACTCTCACCAATTCTATTCACATAATACTAGGGATACTAGCAAAAGTAATCAGTCAACTAAAAGAAATAAAAGTTCTTTCTCCAAATAGGAAAGAAAGAAGTAAAATCTCTGTTTGCAGACGGTATGATTCTACGTGTAGAAAAACTCAAATAGTCCACAAGAAAATTGTTAGAACTAATAAGTCAGTAACACTGCAGGATACAAAGTCAAAATTCAACATACAAAAATCAGTAGCATTTCTTTACACAAGCAATAATTTATCTCAAAAGGAAATCAAGAAAATGATACCATTTCAAATAGTATTCAGTAAAAGAAAATAGTTAGAATAAAGTTAGCCAAGGAGTCGAAACATCTGCGCTGAAATGCATTGCACTGAAAACTATAAAACATTGATGGAAGAAACTGAATAAGACAAAAAAATTTTTTAAAAAAAGGAAGGGAAAGAAGTACACATATACTAAAAATGTTGCAGATTTTCTTGAACAAATGATGAACATTAACCCCAATTATGCATCTGATTTCTATAATAAATGATTAGAGTCTACCCATTTCTTGAGTTCTGATTTTATGATAACTACTGGTTAGGTTTTGAAATATAGAAATATCATAATCAATATTCTCTAACTGAAATACAGTAGAAGCCAAATAGTTTTAGATAAACTAATAGTATATAATTTTAATAATTGAATTATGTCCCAGATGATTCATTTTTCAGTATTCACATTTACAGATGGAATGATTCATATAATTTATTTAGTTCCAGAAACATACCCAGTCTCTGGAAAAGTGATCTGCTCCAAGATGCATTTTTGTCTTAAGAATGTTTACTTTATGGGACCCCTGGGTGGCTCAGTCTGTTGGGCATCCAACTTCAGCTCAGGTCATGATCTCAAGGTTTGTGGGTTCGAGCGCCGCATCGGGCTCTGTGCTGACAGCTCAGAGCCTGGAGCCTGCTTCAGATTCTGTGTCTCCTTCTCTCTCTGCCCCTCCCTCACTTGTGTTCCGTCCCTCTCTGTCTCTCAAACATAAATAAATGTAAAAAACATTTTTTAAAGAATGTTTACTTTACCATCTTAAATGGGCAAGTAAAAAATTTTTTTTCAATAGTTAACAAACTTCTCTTGACCATTTTATTCTATTCTCTTGTGACTAAAATTTAAGTCTTTTTTTTCTTTCAGGAAATGTTTAAAACTTATTATGTTTTGAATTATATTTAATTATATTTGAAGGTTATATATATATGTATGTATACATACATATATATATAAAGCCTCAATTATGAACACTAAGTTAAAGAAGAAGTATAGAAAATAAAAAGTTACAAAAGCTCCATTTAATCCAATTAAAATGTGAAGTGGGAACAGTTTCCTTCACCCCTATAGTAGGCAGTATGTATTATAGTTTTAGTTGCAGACAGAAAAGTAGAGAAAATGTAGATAATAAACTATGCTTAATTTTTTCCAAAAGACTTCTTGTGTTTTATCTGGAATACTGTACTATTGCTTCCCCTTTCACTGTCCAAATGGTGTTATTTGCACTTCCTAAATAATCTATTTGCAATTCATCTTTACTTCACAGTCTACTGGTAGGAGATTCCAGAATGATAGAGATTACATTTTAAGGTAAGAGCGCAATTCTTAACCCAGGAAACTGTATCTCAGGATCTGTGTGATGAATAAACACAGAAGTATCCTTAGGAAAGAGGTCTCTGAATAAGAATTGGATACTTCATGGGCCAGACCGTTAATTGTATAAACTACCATATTACCATTCTTTTTGTAGTTATAGAAGCAAATTTTGAAATATGTGTTCTTTTGAAATTATCATGGCACTAATGTTTCCATGCAAGTGTGTTTGAGTTCATTATGTTACAGAAACACGAATATTTTTTCATAATTGTAAAAATGTGTTCATTTCCCAAAATTTCCATTAGAAGACTACTGTTTTTCTTTCTTTCTTTTTTTTCCCTAATGTTTTTATTTATTTTTGAGACAGAGAGAGACAGAGCATGAACGGGGGAGGGACAGAGAGAGGGGGAGACACGGAATCTGAAACAGGCTCTGGGCTCTGAGCTGTCAGCACGGAGCCTGACGCAGGGCTCGAACTCACGGAGTGTGAGATCATGACCTGAGCTGAAGTCGGACGCTTAGCTGACTGAGCCACCCAGGTGCCCCAAGATTACTGTTTTTCATTGCTAGTGTCATTTAATGATTCTGTATTCCATTTTCTAAAAGTAAGTTAAAAAATTATTCTTATCTGTGTTACACAGCTATTTTAAAACAAACAAAAGAGGAAACAGCATCAGCTTCCATTCTGGTATCTTGCTTTGATGATCAGCTAATGCTTTTTGTTTATTTCACCACATTTTAAAATCACAATCATTACAAAGTATACATGAAATTCACAGGTGAACATTACTTATTTGAACAATTGCTCAAGGGAAGAGAGTTTCCCTTTAATGTCTCTTACAGTTGGTACAGCCATGTTGCCTCTGTTCAAATGCCTTTGGAGATGGACAGTTTACCAATTTTTCTTTATTGTTTGGCGTTGGTAATTCTTAGATGAAGTTTCTTTAAATAAAACTAAGTCTGACTAAGCTAAGGTAAATACTTGCTTATATGGTGTGAAACATGTTCCAGAACGTTTCAATTCCTACCTCTGTCAATGCTTCATATTGGCTGACGTTAACTGTAGACGCTTTCCAGATGTTGGCTATAAGCTGTTAAGCAGCTTCAAATACTATGAAAATAAAATGATAAAATTAGAGCATTGTGCCTTGATAGCCAAAACAGTGTCAAAGGAGAAGCTTTTGGCAAACACAAGCCAATGGAACTCTCAAGATGTTTTCCATGTAGACAGGGAGCTTATGAGATATTAAGTTACTGAGTATCTCTGATCAGATCAATGCCAAAACCAAGAGTCATGAGAATTGTCCAGAGATGTTATCTCTGCAATATGTTCCTTAACCTGTCCCATTCCTTTCTATCAGTCATATAAACATAAAGTTTGGATTTTTGAGATAGATTGAATATATAATTTTATGCATATTATGGAAAAATGCCAGTGACACTATCTTATCGTTGCATCCCTCAGCAGAACCACTCTGACAGTTTTAGGACATCAGAGCTATAAATTCTATCCCATGGAGATAAGAGAACGTCCTCATCTTCCCAGCTGCCTTTAAGATAATCAGCACTGTGTTGAATCATTTATAAAGGGCATGTAGACATATTAGATCAATGACATTTTTTAGGCAGAATAATTTATGTGTGTATATACAGAGGTTTATGTTTTTAATTAATACATTTTAAAGCAAGGATATTGAGCAAAAAAAAAAAAAGATCTCCATATATACAGTATTTGTTATTATTGCTTTCCCCAAATTATGAAGCCAATCGCCATTCTGGTGACACGTTATGACACATTTAACTTCAGTTCCTGGTCGATTATCATTTGTCATTTCTGCTTTTTCATTAAAATAGATGGGAAGCAATAAGAATGAGTTGCCAGACAGATTACCATGATACCCGGCAAAGTTTGTGATTGAGGTTAATATATATTCTGAAGAAAGTTCACATAGCCAAATCACTTTGACATGACAAGTTTATAATATGAGAACAGAATGCCTAAACAATATTTTTTTTATAAATTCTCAAGAAATAAAACATAGCAAGAAAAAGACTATGAGCTTGTGGCATTCAGTGTAGGTGTATGCATCCCATTTACCGATTTTCTTCCAGTGGTAATAGTCACACTGGAACATTCGCTGTCCCATAAAAGCAATGTACTTTCTCCTTAAGGCAAACTAACATGAATGGAGCTTATAGATAATAAGTTGTGGTATCCTTTCAAGACAATATATCATCTCCAATTCACTTTCTTTCAGCTAAAACAAGAGTAGGTAATCTAGTTTTTATGAATTATTAATCATGTGCACAGTCATTTAAATGTTAAAGGAGGTTATGTAGCAATGGCATGCCAATATTTGAGCAAAGACAGGCATTAAAATCCAAGCATTCTTCATTTTGAGAAGTTACTAGGCCTCTAAAGCATTCGATATATTGTTTAGATGGAGAGGAAGTATATAGAGAAAAGAAGTCTAAGATAAGTCCTGCCAACTCCTCCAATGAAAGCTTTTATTCCTTACTGAGAGTTCTGTGGAGAATAATGGCCCATTTTCTGTACTACAAGTATACACTCATTTTTTTCTTAGAGGTAGTTAGATATGTTAAAAGAAACCATTCATTTTAGGACCATATCCCCAAGTATCTACCGCTTGCCTTGTGGAATCATCTCTTCTGTACAATAAGTGGGGATGGTCTTTTGAGACTCTTCACTCTTACCTCTTAGATCCTTCCTTCTGAATCTCATTGCTTATGTGTTACAACTCACTTCTTATAAATATACTTGTGTATGTATTGCACTATAGCTAAACAGAATCCATTTTATTTTGTGCTAAAACATGAATGCAAACAGAGCTGAGAACAATGCGGTAGACACATATAATTGAGAATTAAAGTATATTCTCACCAGTCGATACAGACAATTTATTTCAATCTTAGCCCCTCCTATTTATTCTGTCTGTGAAAATCATTTTCCTTTTGCTTTATTCAGATAATAGATCTATACAGCTTTTTGGATGCATCTATCAATCTTTAGTTCAAAGATCTTTACATTGCTTATCAGAATTTGGAAATGATGAAGGAAGGAGTCTCAAATGATTTACTGTGGGCATCATGCAGCTATATAGTCAAGTAGCAGAAGCTTTGTTGGGGGTAAAATACCTCCTTTCATATTTCTTATTCTTTCCCCAAATAATGTCTTGATGGCTTTTTTAAAAATGCTCACTAATAAATAACAAAAAAAAAGAAATGGATAAATGATTCCTATACTTCTTTCTTGTTACCAATTTCTCTACCCCAAGGCAAGAAAAATAATGTTCAGTTCCATGTATCAATAAAGAATCCACCAGTCAAACAAATCAATCTCATAAAGTCATTGCATCTGATGTAAAGATTTGGGTTAAGCATTCTTGATTTTCATAACACCACACTCTCTGATTCTCTCCCTATGTCTCTGGATATTGTCTCCTGCTTCTATTCTGTCCTTAACTTTTAGCATGTCTTAGGACCCAATTCTAGACCCACTTCACTCATTCTTTCTTCATGATTTGTCAGTTTCAGAGATTTTCACTGTCATGTATACGCTGATGAGTCTCCCATATCTCCCTGGTGCTGGCTTATCTCCTGAGATTTACCAAGGTGTATGCAACTGCTTTCTGAGGTAGTTACATGGGTCGTCAGCAGGTGATCCAAACTCTGCCTTTCCAACTTGAATTCATATTCTGTTTTCTCAGATTTCTCCTCCAGGAGGAGAAATCCCTTTAGTACTTTAGTACTTAGTACTCATTCCCTTTAGTACTTAGGTAGGAAAAGTGGGGCTTGTTTCTCCCCTTTCCTTCTGTATCTTTAATTGGATTCAACATGGCAAGTTGCTAATTTTATTGTTACCTACCTTTCTGATGCAATCTCCTCTTTTGGAATCAGAGACAGCACATCCACATCACCTCTCACCAGAACTGTAACAGACTAATGAGCCTCAATGTCTTTCTCCTTTCCACTCCAGTTTCCCTTTGAGAACTAGAAGAGTTTCCAAAAATCAGATTGATGATCAGGGGCAGATTGACACTGAAAATCCTTCAGTGATATCCTATTTTCTGAGTTACATTCCCCAATTCCTCTAATGTCTCTGTAAGGTTCTCCATGGTGTTTTGCTTTCTTAACTATCCGAGCTACATCTAACAACTCTGACCTTCAAAGGGTATTTTTAATTAGGTATTGGTTTTCATTTCCTCTTTGGCCCCATGCTTTATTTTGCATGGAAACTTTATATATGGTGATTCATTTACTGGAACACTCCTATTTTACCTTATTCTTTCTCACTCTCCATTACACCTTAACCTTGGCTTACTTACCACTTCTCATGGAAGGCTTTCGCTGCCCTCTTGATGAGCTCAGCTTCCCCTAGTGTATCTTTTCATAGTTTTCCTCTTTCTTCATTCCATCTACTTCCATTGCTTCTCTTTTTAAGGACTTGATTAATTTTTGTTATTTTCTCATTAGATATTAGCCTTGTCATGTTAGCAAAAGCTCTGTCCATCATGCTCACCATAGATGTCAAAGAGCCCAGAGCAGTTAATAGCAAACGACTATTGTATGATAATACATTATACTATATATATATATATATATATATATATATATATACAATTACATATACATTATACAATATACACACACACACACACACACACACACACACATATATATATATATATATATATGTCCTGAGTTTTTTGGAGGGAGCTTCTACACCCTTTCATTTCCCAAGTTGTAGGAGTGTCTTTGTTATTCATGGTAGATCCTTGGAAAACACCTGAATTTATGCTCAGGAGATGACTCAAGATGGGGGCTGGTCATGCCAGAAAGACTAATTATATGAATAGACGAGTGAGGCTCTGGGCCACATGATATGGCCCCAACTGCCTGGGAAGGAAGGGGGTTACCAATTGAGTTCATTTATGGGGCTAGCAGTTCAATCTATCATGCCTGCAAAATGAAATCTGAATTTATTTACATATTTTTAAAATATATTTATTTTGAGAGAGAGTGAGAGCGAGGGGAGCAGAGAGCGAGGGAGAGAGAGAATCCCAAGCAGGTTCTGCACCATCAGCAGTGTGGAACCTGACACAGGGCTCAAATTCATGAACTGCAAGACCACGACCTGAGCCAAATCAAGAGTTGGACATGTAACAGACTGAGCCACCTAGGCACCCCTGAGACCTGAATTTAAAACATTGAGCTTTGGGGCACCGGGGTGGCTCACTTGAGCATCCGACTTCAGCTCAGGTCGTGATATCACAGTTCATGAGGTCAAGCCCTGCATTGGGCTCTCTGCTGTCAGCACAGAGCCGGCTTCAAATCCTCCGTTCCCCCTCTCTCTGCCCTTCCCGCACTTGCACTCTCTCTCACAAAAGCAAAACCAAACACATTGAGCCTTGTGTGAGCTTTCTGGTTGATGAACACATCCACGTGCTGGGAGGATGACATGCCTTGACCCCATGGGGGCAGGCATCAAAAGCGCTGAGACGACACCCTCCCAGACCTTGCCCTATGTGTCACATTTATTTGGTCCCAATTATGTATCTTTTACAATGATACCATAATAATAAATTTAGGGCTTTCTTGAGTTCTGTCCATCATTCTAACAGATTTTCAAACTTAGTGTCGTCATGAAACTTCCAGAATTTGTAACCAGTTGGCCACGAGAGTGGCCTAAAGATCCCCTAAAATGTGGCTAGTATCTATGGTGGGCGCAACCTTGTTGACTACTGTGCCTTTAACCTGTGGCATCTGTGCTAACTCCGGGTAGTTAGTGCCAAATGGCATTGTAGTATTGCAGAGGCATTTTTAAGTTTTTACTGAAGGAATGGATAACTGTATTCATGAATTGAAAAATGAAGTCTCTTTCTGAGGCAATGAAAATCTTTAAGCAATCTCCCTCCGTCTTCAAACTTGTAAATTATTTTATTTTATTTTTGTTTTATATATATTTAGTTTTATTTATTAAAAAAATTAATGTACTCTCTCTGACCCTCCCCCGTTCATGCTCTGTCTCTCTCTGTCTCAAAAATAAATAAACGTTAAAAAAAATTTAAAAAAAAAATAAAAAAATTAATATATAGTTTTGAGAGAGAGAGACAGAGTGTGAGTGGGGGAGGGGCAGAGAGAGAGGGAGACACAGAATCTGAAGCAGGTTCCAGGCTCCAAGCCATCAGCACAGAGCCCAACGTGGGGCTTGAACTCACGAGCGGTGAGCTGAAGTTGGATGCTTAACCAACTCAGCCACCCAGCTGCCCCTAATTTTAATATACATTTGTATTTTTAACTATTTTTATTTGTTTTCTTTTTATTTGTTTTTAATAATATCATATCTATATTATATTATATTGTATTATATTATATTATATTATATTATATGTTTGGGTTTTTTTTCTTGTGGTGGGTATATTTCCAAGGTGACCACCAAGATTTCAGTCTACTAGTGTATGAGTCACCTGCTTTGTGTGTGGCAAGACTGAATGTATGACAAGATAGCTCCCTTGGTGAGGCTACACTATAAGAAAAAAGGGATGGGATAGCGACTCCCATCACACGGCATAAGATTTCATTTAGCAGACTAGAGTAAGACTTTACCACTGACTTTCTGGAAGTAAGCTGCCACATGAAAGAAGGCCATTTGCCTAGAACCTGAGGGACTTGCCTAACAGAGAAGAGAGCCAGCAAGAAACCAAGGCTCTCGTTTCTACAACTGCAAGGAACTGAATTCTTCCCACAACCTGACAGAACCAAGGAGAGGACATTGTGCCCCCGATGAGAACATGTCCCAAGGACCTTTTGGTTTCAAACTTTTCAAATCTGGAGGACAGACCAAGCACACTGTGCCTGGCTTCTGACCCACAGAAGCTAGCAGATAATAAGTGGATGTTGTACTTCCCTGGCTTTGCAGTTATTTGTTATACCACAATAGAAAACTAGCATACCTCTCCTTCTACATTTACCCTGAAAGAAAAAAAAAAAGTGTTAGAAACTTTAATGTTCCCGTTTCTAGTAAAGACTTAGAAAGCAATTAATTGCATCACCAATTAAAGGGAATTCTGTATTTTGATACCCAGCCAGGCACTGGAAAAGGTAGGTAAATTCATAGAAAAATAAAATAGACATTTAATTTTCATTGTGGCTTCTTCAAATAGGCAGCTCAAATTCGAACGTTTGTATATAGAGTACTTTCCACACCAAGAGGAATGTGTAATAAAATAAGGGGCACTATAGGCAGCCTTTATATCAAGTGTCGCATGTTTCTAGTTAGAAGAATGAAATGGCCTTTTGGAGCCACATGGATGGAACTGGAGAGTGTGATGCTAAGTGAAATAAGCCATACAGAGAAAGACAGATACCGTATGTTTTCACTCTTATGTGGATCCTGAGAAACTTAACAGAAGACCATGGGGGAGGGGAAGGAGGAAAAAAAAAAAAAAGTTAGAGAGGGAGAGAGCCAAAACATAAGAGACTCTTGAAACTGGAAATAAACTGAGGGTTGATGGGGGGGGGGGGGGGGGAGGGAGGGGAGGGTGGGTGATGGGTATTGAGGAGGGCACCTTTTGGGATGAGCACTGGGTGTTGTATGGAAACCAATTTGACAATAAATTATATTAAAAAAAAAAAAGAAATGCTTGTTTATCAAACAACCAAAGCTAACAAAAGTACAATTGCCACGTTTTTAAAAATCATCCTCTCAGGGCCCCAAATTAGAAGATTCATCATGTCAATAACAAAAACAATGCAAACATAGAAACAAACATTTTCTGCCAATAAGGAGTTGGAGGTGTAGCAATAAGAACCAACGAGAAAATTTTAATAATGATGAAACCCACATGTGTTTGTGTGACTATGGCATTAAATATATGCCTTCAATGGCATAAATTGTCATCTACCTTTTTCACCTAGAATCCTTGTAAATAAATAATCACTTTTTTTCTTAAAGCTGCAGTGCAATTAATGTAAGATCAAGGAGTTATCGGAGTGAACAAGTGCCCACGTGGTTTTTGTCGCACTAGATCTTATCACATAGTTCTATTTTCTGCCTGTAAAACTTGGAGGATATTTAGAGTTGCATAGTGCTGTTTGAAAGAGGAAGGAGTTTTCTACTAAAAATTAAGAGCTTATGCATTTAAATAATACCATCGCGAGGCACCTGGGTGGCTCAGTCGGTTAAGTGTCCGACTTTGGCTCAGGTCACGATCTCACGGTTCCTGAGTTTGAGCCCCGCGCCGGGCTCCCTGCCGATAGCTCAGAGCCTGGGGCCTGCTTCAGATTCTGTGTCTCCCTCTCTCTCTGCCCCTCCCATGCTCCCACTCTGTCTCTCTCTCTCTTTCTCTCAAAAATAAATAAACGTCTAAAAAAATGTAAATAATATAATTGCACACTGCTTACGTATGTTAAGCTGTACATCTCCAGATGGGGCTCCTATATAATTGGATAAACACGTCATCTATGCCGTCTATGATTTGATAAAAATGGTGAACAGAATAAAGCTAAACATGTTAACATATATCATTCCACAGAGAATCTCATTAGTTGGATGTTGTGCTTTCTGACTCATCACTGTGATTGCTCAACCGGTTCTTTATTACCATAGCTACCAGTATGACCACAAATAAATCCCACGGTATCTTGAAAATGTATCTTGTTAAAATTCACATAAACTACAAATCACAATGGTTTGTGGATGAAATTGTACATTTATGCAAATTTCTTGGACTAGACATACGAGAACCTCACCACATAGTTACGGCTGCAGCTTTCTCTTGTAAGATTTAGATCAGGACTGTGCAGTCAGCCAATTCCGTGGTCCAGCTATGTGAACTTTTCCCAGTTTTCTTACTCTGCAGCTGTATGTATTTTTCCCTTCTCCTCTGGTCCCTGGACACCAAGAACAACAACAACAACAAAATTATCATACCAACATCCCATTTAAAAAGTTTGCCTATTTAGCGGCGCCTGGGTGGCTCAGTCTGTTTGGGCGGCTAACTTTGGCTCAGGTCATGATCTCACAGCTTGTGAGTTCAAGCCCCATGTCGGGCCCTGTGCTGACCGCTCGGAACCTGGAGCCTGCTTCGGATTCTGTGTCTCCCTCTCTCTCTGCCCCTCCCCCGCTCACACTCTGTCTCTCTCTCTCTCTCTCAAAAATAAACATTTTTTTTTAAAGTTTGCCTATTTTCCATCCAGTTTCATTTTGTCACATTAATTAGTTACTGTGTACATATTCTATATTTCGCGAACACTTTAAATATAACTTTTGCAGCTGATGTTATAACAAAGTCTGGACTGACTTAGTTTCCCCTTATAAAATTGGGTAAGCTTCTATTTCTATATAGCTTCAGAGTTTCACGTATTTTAAAGTGGTGAAAGGAAGCCTCTAGGACAGTGGTGTTATTTATTACGGTACGTTATCCCATTGCACTGCACCTGTCCGGATCATAGGTTTGCAATAATGCAATGAAAATGATTTGAATGGGTCAGAGGTCTAATGTGTTAAGCACATAAACAAAGACTGCCCAGGGAGAGTGTTAATCCATGCTCATTAATTTTTGAATTCACATTCTGCAAGTTCATCCAAAAATTTATGAACCACATCAGAGTTTGGCTTCAACAGCAATAGAGACATACTGAAACATATGGCTGGGGGGCAAGTGGAGTCCTTGGATGTGCTCCTGCAGAGATCCAGGTGAAGTGAAACACATCAGGGTCTCCAGCATGGCCATGAGAGTTACGGCCCGCAAAAGAGGAACGCTTCGCCACTCTCCGATGCTGTGAAAGGCAAAGCAGGTTCATTTTCAATTACTCCCAAAGAGAAGACCACTGCTCTAGTATAGTGGGTTCTGTTCCTTAGATTATATCTGTGTGCATGATAAGTTATCTAAACTCTAGTGACCTTTTCTTTCTATGTTCCGTGTCGCATTTACACATCTGCATAAATAGATATACGTGTGTATAGGCATGTATATATGAACCACTGCTCCAAAACAGGATGTAAGTTGTTTCCAAACGTGCAGCATCTATTTCCAGAAACAAAAAGTATTTTCTCAACTGATTTTATTTTTAAATTTAGTAATGGTGTCAACACTTTGGCACCTAGGTATTATTTTAATTATCTTATTTTTAATGGAAAAAGAAAAGGATTGAATAGGGCAATTTTTAAAAAGCTTGCTTTGAGGATGCCTGGGCAGTTCCGGTTAAGCGACTGACTCTTGATTTAGGTTCAGGTCAGGATCTCATGGTCATGAGATTGATTGAGCCCTGCATGGGGCTCCATGCTGGCCATGGAGACTGCTCAAGAGTCTCTCTCCCTCTCTCTCTCTCTCTTTCTCTCTCTCTCTCTCCCTCTCCCTCTGCCTCTCCCTCACTTGTGCTCCCTCTTTGTCTCTCACTCTCAAAAAAAAAAAAAATCTTGGCTTGACATGGTGATATATATGAGTCTGATTATTTTAATGTGATTTTTTTCTCAAGGACTATCTTACCTGGAATGATAATTCTCAAAGGTATGAGAATCCAAACGGAACACTGTATTATGGTACTCAGTTTTCTCTCACCTACATGATTATAAAATATTCCACTGAAATTTAGAAGTAAATATCCATCGTCCGTAGTGCATTTTTTTTAAACATTGGAGCTACTTTAACAGATTAGAAGTGTAGAAAAGTTTGTTTCCTGTATTTAAATGTTAAGATAACAAATCTTTTCATAGACAACCATTATATAACCGTCCACTAATACCCTGTGACTCACCTCTGTGGTAGACACCGGCTGTATGTCTACACTATGCAACCACAGTTCTCTTTTCTCCTGTCACGCTAGACAGGTTTCAGGTCTTAAGTATGCCATGCTCCCATGCTGCTTCTTCCCTTAACTACCTGCACAGTTAAAAATAAAATATTTAAGTGTAATTTACACACAATGTTATATTCGTTTCGGGTGTACAAGATCTGACAAGTTTATACATGATGATTTCCATGTTTTATTCATTCCATAGCTAGAAGCCTGTATCTCCCACCCCCCTTCACCCATTTTGCCCATCCCCCTACTACCCACTCCTCTGACAACCATCAGTTTGTTCTCTCGGTTTACAGGTCTGATTTTGTTTTTGTTTGTTTATTCATTTGTTTCTTAGATCCTTCAGATGAGTGAAAACATGGTATTTGTCAGTCTGACTTATTTCACTTAGTACCATACATTCTAGATCCATCCATGTTGTTGCAAAAGGCAGGGTCTCATCCTTTCTTATGGCTGAGTAATATTCCCGTGTAATCCCTTCTTTCTTACCCACGCATCTATCTAATGGATATTTAGGTTGCTTCCATATTTTGGCTATTGTAAATAATGCTGCAATAAACATGGACGCATATACCTTTTCAAATTAATATTTTCATTTTCCTTGGGTAAATAGCCAGCAGCGAAATTATTAAATCACATGGCATTTCCATATTTAATTTTTTGAAGAACGCCCATACTGTTTTCCACAGGGGCCATACCAATTTACATTCCTACCAACAGTTGTAGGAGGGTTCTTTTTTCTCCACATTTTTGCCAACACTTGTTACTTCTTGTCTTTTTGATTCTATACATTCTCACTGTGGTATTGATTTTGCATTTCCCAGATGATGAGTGATGTTGAGCATTTTTTCATGTGTCTATTGGCCTTCTGTATGTCTTCTTTGGAATATATTTTGATCCTCTGTCCATTTTCATTGGATTTTTTTTTGTGTGTGTGTTCAGTTGTGTATATTTTGGATATTGACCCCTTATCAGATATATCACTTGTAAATATCTTCTCCCATTCAATAGGTAACCCCCCCTTTTTTTGCTAGTGATTGCCTTCACTGTGCAAAAGGTTTTTATTTTGTTGTAGTCCCAATAGTTTATTTTTGCCTTTGTTTTCTTTGCCATAAGTTGTATACCTTGAAAAATATTGCTATAGCCAATATCAGACAAATTACTGCCTGTGTACCTTTCTAGAATTTTTGTGGTTTTAAGGCCTCACATTTAGGTCTTTCATCCATTTTGGGTTTATATTTGTTTATGGTGTCAGAATGTGGTCCAATGTCATTCTTTTACGTGTAGCTGTTCAGTTTTTTCAGCACCATTTATTGGAGAGACTGTCTTTTCCCCATTGTATATGCTTGCCTCTTGTCATAAAATAAGTAACCATCTAACTGTGGATTTATTTACCAGCTCTCTATTTTGTCCCATTGATCCATATGTCTGTTTTTGTGCCCCTACCATACTGTTTTGATTACTACATCTTAGTAGTATATCTTGAAATCTTGAATTATGATCCCTCCAGCTTTGGTATCTTTCTCAAGATTGCTTTGACTATTTGGGATCTTTTATGGTTCCATACAAATTTTAATGTTATTTGTTCTAGTTTTATAAAAAATACTGTTGGTATTTTGATAAGAATTGCATTGAATCTGTAGATTTGTTTGGGTACATTTTAATAATAATATTAATTCTTAATAATCCATGGGCATGAGATATCTTTCTATTTGTGTCATCTCTAATTTACTTCATTAATGTTTTATAGTTTTCAGAGTACTGGTCTTTCGCTTCTTTTACATCTTTTGTTAAGTTTATTCCTTAATTGAAGAAGATATAAACAAATGGAAAGACATTCCCTGCTCATGGATTGGAAGAATAAATATTGTCAAAATGTCAATACTACCCAAAGCTATCTACACATTCAATGCAATCCCAATCAAAATTGCACCAGCATTCTTCTTGAAACCAGAACAAGCAATCCTAAAATTCATATGGAACCACAAAAGGCCCCGAATAGCCAAAGTAATTTTGAAGAAGAAGACCAAAGCACGAGGCATCACAATCCCAGACTTTAGCCTCTACTACAAAGCTGTCATCATCAAGACAGCATGGTATTGGCACAAAAACAGACACATAGACCAATGGAGTAGAATCGAAACCCCAGAACTAGACCCACAAACGTATGGCCAAGTCATCTTTGACAAAGCAGGAAAGAACATCCAGTGGAAAAAAGACAGTCTCTTTAACAAATGGTGCTGGGAGAACTGGACAGCAACATGCAGAAGGTTGAAACTAGACCACTTTCTCACACCATTCACAAAAAGAAACTCAAAATGGATAAAGGACCTGAATGTGAGACAGGAAACCATCAAAACCTTAGAGGAGAAAGCAGGAAAAGACCTCTCTGACCTCAGCCGTAGCAATCTCTTACTCGACACATCCCCAAAGGCAAGGGAATTAAAAGCAAAAGTGAATTACTGGGACCTTATGAAGATAAAAAGCTTCTGCACAGCAAAGGAAACAACCAACAAAACTAAAAGGCAACCAACGGAATGGGAAAAGATATTTGCAAATGACATATCGGAAAAAGGGCTAGTATCCAAAATCTATAAAGAGCTCACCGAACTCCACACCCGGAAAACAAATAACCCAGTGAAGAAATGGGCAGAAAACATGAATAGACACTTCTCTAAAGAAGACATCCGGATGGCCAACAGGCACATGAAAAGATGTTCAACGTCGCTCCTCATCAGGGAAATACAAATCAAAACCACACTCAGATATCACCTCACACCAGTCAGAGTTGCCAAAATGAAGAAATCAGGAGACTATAGATGCTGGAGAGGATGTGGAGAAACGGGAACCCTCTTGCACTGTTGGTAGGAATTCAAACTGGTGCAGCCACTCTGGAAAACAGTGTGGAGGTCCCTCAGAAAATTAAAAATAGACCTACCCTATGACCCAGCAATAGCACTGCTAGGAATTTATCCAAGGGATACAGGAGTACTGATGCATAGGGGCACTTGTACCCCAATATTTATAGCAGCATTCTCAACAATAGCCAAATTATGGAAAGAGCCTAAATGTCCATCAACTGATGAATGGATAAAGAAATTGTGGTTTGTATACACAATGGAATACTACATGGCAATGAGAAAGAATGAAATATGGCCTTTTGTAGCAACGTGGATGGAACTGGAGAGTGTGATGCTAAGTGAAATAAGCCATACAGAGAAAGACAGATACCATATGGTTTCACTCTTATGTGGATCCCGAGAAACTTAACAGAAACTCATGGGGGAGGGGAAGGAAAAAAAAAAAAAGAGGTTAGAGTGGGAGAGCCAAAGCATAAGAGACTGTTAAAAACTGAGAACAAACTGAGGGTTGATGGGGGTGGGGGGGGGGGAGGGAGGGAGGGGGGGGGGGGGGGGGGTATTGAGGAGGGAACCTTTTGGGATGAGCACTGGGTGTTGTATGGAAACCAATTTGACAATAAATTTCATATATTGGAAAAAAAAGTTTATTCCTAGGTATTATTATTATTATTATTTACTATTATTAGTGCAGTTATAAATAGAATTGTTTTATTTTTTAAGTTTATTTATTTATTCTGAGAGAGAAACAGAGAGAAAGAGAGAGAGAGAGAACATGAAAGCAAAGGGAGAAAGGGAGAATCCTAAGCAGGCTCCACACTCTCATTGCAGAGACTGATGCAGGGCTTGAACTCACAAACCATGCGATCATGATCTGAGCCGAAATCAAGAGTTGAATGCTTAACCGACTGAGCCACCCAAGCACCCTGGAATTGTTTTCTTAATTTCTATTTATGCTACTTTGCTATTAGTGAGAAACACTATCAATTTCTGGGTATTGTTTATTATCCTGCAGCCTTACTGAATTCATTTATTACTTCTAGTAGTTTTTTGGTAGAGTCTTTAGGATTCTCTATATACAATATCATGTTATTGAAAGTAGTGACGGATTAACTTTTTCTTTACCAATATGGATCCATCGAATTATTTTTCTTGGCTGATGGCTATTTCGGGGACATTTAGTACTATGTTGAATAAAAGTGGTGAGAGTGGATATTCTTTTCTTGTTTCTGATCTCAGAGGAAAAAATTCTGGTTTTCACCATAGAGTAAGATGTTTGTTGTGTATTGTTTATATATGGCCTTTATTATGTTGTGGTACATTCTCTCTGAACTCATTTTGTTGAGTGTCGAGAATTTTTTTATTATGAATCGATGTTGAATTGTGTCAGTTTTTTCTGCATCAATAGATGACCATGTAACTTTCATTCTTGTTTTCTTGATGTCATGTATCACGTTGATTGGTTTGCAAGTATTGTACCATGCTTGCATTCCCAGCATAAACCTGACTTGATCAGAGTGAATGATCCTTTTTAATATATTGTTGAATGCAGTTCGCAAATATTTTGTTGAGGATTTTTACATCTATGTCCATCTGAGACATTGGCCTGTGGTTTCCTTTTTTTGTAGCGTTTTTGTCTGGTTTGGGTGTCATGGTAATGCTGGCTTTGTAGAATAAATTTAAAGCTTTCTTTTATCTTCTATATTTTTGGAATAGTTTAAGAAGAATAGGTATTCGGTCTTCTTTAAATGTTTGGTAGAATTCACCTGTGAAGACATCCAGTCCTGGGCTATTGTCTGCTGATAGTTTTTTGATAACTGATTCCATTAATTCAATTTTATTACTAGTAATCAAGCTGTTCAGATTACCTATTTCTTTCTGATTTAATTTTAGAAGAACGTATGTTTTAAGAAATTTACCCATTTTTTTTCTAGGTTGTCCAATTTCTTGACATATATATATATTTTTTTTTTGGTAGTCTCTCATAATCTTTCGTATTTCTCTGGTGTCAATTGTTACCTCTCTTTCATTTCTGATGTTATTTATTTGGGTCCTGTATTTTGTTTTTTTTCTTCTTGAGGAGTGTGGCTAAAGGTTTATCAATTTTTTTTCTTTTTGAACGAAAAAAAACAGCTATCGATAGCATTGCTCTTTTCTATTTTTTTTAGTCTCCATTTCATTTATTTCAGATATCATATTTATTATATCCTTTCTTCCGTTCACCTTGGACTTTGTTTGGTCTTCTTTTCCAGCTCCTTTAGATGTAAGGTTAGATCGTTTATTTGAGCTTTTTCTTGCTTCTTGAGGTAGACCTGTATCACTATATATTCCCTCTCAGAACTGTTTTTCCTCCATCTCAAAGATTTTGAACCAGTGTCTTTTTTCATATTCATTTTCTCCATATGTTTTGATTTCTTCTTTGACTGCTTCATTGGCTTGTTGGGGTTTGTGTCTTTTCCAGTTCTTTTTTTTCCTTGTGATTTATTTCTAGTTTGATACCATTTGGGGCAGGAAAGGTACATACTACAATTTCAATCTTAAATTTATTGAGGCTTGTTTCCTGACCTAACCTGTGATCTACTCAGGAGAATGTTCCATGGCATTTAAAAATAATGTGTATTCTGTTGTTTTTGGATGCAATATTTTGTATATATCTGTTATGTCCATCTGGCCTAATGTGTCATTCAAAGACTGTTTCCTTATTGATTTTCTGCCTGAATGATCTACACATTGATGTAAGTGAGGTCTTAAAGCCCCCTACTATTATTGTATTATCATCAATTTCTCAGTTTATGTTCATTGTTATTTGCTTTATGGATATAGGCGCTCCACTATTGGTCATGGAGATTTTTACAATTTATATCCTTTTGTTGGGTTGATCATGTTACATTATGTAATTCTCTTCCTGGTCTCTTGTTATAGTCTCTGTTTTATTGTCTATTTTTCTGAAACCAAGAATCAGACTCTTAACTCTAGAGAACAAACTGGTGGTACCAGAAGAGGTGTGTGTGCAGGGATGTGTGAAATATGTGAAGGGTCGTCATGATGACCATTGGGTAACGTATGAAATCGTTGAATCGCTATACTGTATATTTGAAACAATATAATACCATATGCTAACTATACAATTAAAATAAAATTTAATAAAAACATAAAGACTGGGGCGCCCGTGTGGCTCAGTCTGTTAAGCGTCAAACTTTGGCTCAGGTCATGATCTCACAGTTCTTGAGTTCAAGCCCCGTGTTGGGCTTTGTGCTGACAGCTCAGAGCCTGGAGCCTGCCTCAGATTCTGTGTCTCCCTCTCTTTCTGCCCTTTACCCTGCTTGCACTCTGTCTTTCTCTCTCTCTCTCTCTCTCTCTCAAAAATAAATAAGCATTAAAAAAATTTAAAAAATAAAATAAATAAATAAAAACATAAAAACTATTTTATCTGATGAAAGTATTGCTACCTGTTTTTATTTTCTTTTTTCCTTTTTTTGTTTTCACTTTCATTTGCATGGTAAATGTTTTTTTCCATCTGTTCACTTTTAGTCTGTATGTTTCTTCCGGTCTATGATGAGTCATTTGTATACAGCGTGTAGATAGGTTTTGCTTTTTTTTTTTTTTTTTTTTTCAATCCATTCCAGTATGGAGCATTTAGGCCATTTACATTTAAAGTAATTATTGATAGGTAATTAGATATAGATATAGATATAGATATAGATATAGATATAGATATAGATTATAGATATAGATATAGATTATATACATATAGATAGACATAGATATATACATACTTATTGCCATTTTGTTATTTGTTTTCTGGTTTCTTGCTCTCTCTCTCTCTCTCTCTCTCTCTCTCTTTCTCTTATTATTGATGAGTCTGTATTGTTATACTGGCTTTTTTTTTTCTTTATTTTGTGTATCTATTATAGGTTTTGGATTTATGCCTACCATGAAGTTCTTGTATAATATCCTAAGTATATATAGCAGCCTATATTAATTCAAATGGCCATTTAAGTTCAAACACATCTAAAAAACAAAACAAAACAAAGAAATCTTTTTTTTTTAACTCCCTCCTCCATGTTTTATGTATATGCTCTCATATTTTACAGCATTTTATTCATAATTTTCTTACATCTAATTATGACCATTTATTTTCCACATAAGTAAATATTTTAACATTTTTTGTAACAAAGGTTTAGTGATGATAAACTCCTTTATCTTTTGTTTGTCTGGGAAAATCTTTATCTCTCTTTCAAATCTGAATTGCAACCTTGCCAACCTTGGATGTAGTGTTTTTGTTTTTGTTTTTAATTTTTTTTTCAGTACTTTGAATAGATTACACCAGTTCCTTTTGTCTTACAAAGTTTCTGCTGAAAAATCAGCTGATAGCCTTAGAGGTCTCCCCTTGTAGACAATTCTTTGCTTCTCACTTGCTGCTTTTAAAATTCCCTCATTATCTTTAATTGTTGATATTTTAATTGTACCCTCCTGGGGCTGGAAATCTGTGTTCTTGAACCTATATGTCTATTTCCTTCCTTAGGTTAGGCAAGGTTTTAGCTATTCTCTCTTCACATAAGTTTTCGAACTTCCCTCTTTTTTTTCTTCTTCTTCTGAGACTCCTATAATGCAAATGTTTTTTCACCTGACATTGTTCAAGAGATCCCGTAATCTAGCCTCAGTTTTAAAATTCTTTTCTCTTTTTGCTATTACTTCGTCTTCTAGATTGTTGATATATTCTGCATTCACTAGTCTACTGTCGATTTCCTCTAGTATGTGTTTTATTTCAGTTACTGTAATTTTCAGCTCTGATTGGTTCTTTTTAATATTTTCCATCTCTTTATTGAAAGTCTCACTGACCTATTCGACTCTTCTCTCCAGCTTACTGAGCATCTTTATAATTGTTCCTTTAAATTATTTTTCAGACATATTGCTGATTTCCATTTTGTTTAGTCTTTTTTCTGAGGTTTTTGTCTTATTCGTTCTTTTGAAGCATGTTTCTCTGTCTCTCCATTTTGCTTGACTTCCTATGTTTGTTTCCGTGAATTTGACAGAACAGCTACATCTAAATTTGAAGGAATGATCAACCTGCACAAATTTTATTTGATTTCTTTATTATTATTTTCATTTTGCCACTTTACCTGCCCTCCCTTCAGAGAAGCCCTCCCTGAACACATAGTCCTGGGAAGATCTCTCTGACTCCCTCCAAGCTCCACCATAATTGATCTATGTTGTGGTGATTGTGCATTTGTGCCCTTACACTGTAAGTGGAACGAGGCTGCTGTCTGCCTTATTTACCAATTCCCCCCACCCCCACCTCCTAGCCAACGATTTTTACTTAGTAGTTATGGGGTTGAATAAATTAATAATGAGACAACCTAAAGCCAAGAAAATCTTTTTAAGGAGAAATAAGTTTTATATTTGTGCAACTGTACCCAGAAGACTTTAAGCCTGAGGGTGGGTGATGGTCTGGTGAGGCCGAAGAAAAGACTCAAAGGCAATGATCAAGATCTAGGTTTATTAGGGGAACTTATATACAGAGAGTGCAGGAGTAGTCGACCAAACAAAGCATCCACTGCTGGGATCTATGTGCAGCAAGTTTTTATATATCATAGCAACTATCAGTGGCCCTTCCCCTCCATGCATGGCCAGCCTTTCCAAGGAGATCAAGGTCAGCCATTTGGACACTCTTTCTTACAAAGGAGGTGATGCGCTGGGTTTGTTACCTTCAGAGCCCCTGACCTTGAACAAGGAACAACATATTTCGCTTCAAATCCTGCTTGATGGGAATATAGAGGGAGGACAGGATCTCTTCATTTTTAAGATAATGGCTAAAAGGGACATTTGGGACATCCTTGAACAAACTAGCTATCCAGTGTGTACCATGGGACATTAAGGAAGAAAACGGAAGCATTCATTCACAAGATAGTCAAGTGAGAAAGAATTGTGCAAATACAATAATGTCTAAAAAACAGTCCTCAGCCAGAATGAAATGGAAGTAATGGTTTATATTCTTGACTGAACTCCTTGTATTCAATGAATTAAGGAAATAAGACTCTGATTTTTAGGTTTCCTTCAGTCAATCCAGCACTCAGGGATGATTGAGATGCTTCCAGTGATAAAAGCTTACTTCACATAGATTCTTAAATGTACGATTGAGCTGACAATAAATTAAAAAGAAACAACTGTTTGGAAATCAGAAGCACATTCAGAACATACATTCCTAAAGGGAAATTTTTAACAAAGCCATTGTTTGTCTTAGTAGCCCTCTTCTGATGCCTGAGTTGTAAGGTATAGAATTTATCTGGACTGGGTCTTGACAGGAGACAGAGTTTGCATCTGGAGGAAGGAGAGTGTTTTATCTGAGACCCACATAAAACCAAGAACTATGTATAATGTCACTGGGAAAAATACATAAAAAGCTTCTGACATATCACAGTTCTCAAAACCCTCCAGTGTCTTATCATCTTATCGCCTTATTACCCAGATGAGAATTCGAGCCCAAAGAAATCTATTCTTCTCATCTAGGCAATAGCAGAGTCCTACTTCATGGTCTCCACACTTCCCCTCACCCTCCTGTCTCTGCACACAGAGGTTTTGCTTCCACTAAATATTTCCGGTTTATTCTCACCTCAGGGCTCATGCAATTCTGTGTTTTCTGCCAGGAATAATCTTTCTCAGAATCATTCCAACATTTTTTTCCACCATTTTATCCTAGTATCTCTTCAGTGATCTGCCCTGATGGAGAATGAATATTCATGAACACCAGTCCAAAGTAAAATACCTAACCAAGCCCTTGCATCTAAACTTCCTTTATTTTTGTTCATGATACACAGCATTATCTCTTTGTCATAGCTTACCATTGTATTGTCATACAATCTCTTTGTCATAGCTTACCATTGTATTGTATATATTGTATGTCTTTGTTTTAATGTTTATTTAAAAGTTTCTTAGTGTTAAGTAAAGTTTCTTAATTTCAAGTGATTGGGTCGTCTTAATACTTTTACCTTCAGTCTTTTTCTGAGCCTGCCTGGCTTCGAAAGTACAGTGTTCAGGGTCCTTTCTGAATTCTGCTGCAGTTAAATTACAATCTTTAGGACAAGAAATGCTAACATTCCTTTCGTAAGTTCCCTTGAGTCGCCAGAACAAAGTCCTGGGTGGATTAAAACAGCAGCAAATAATTGACTCATGGCTCTGGAGACTATAAATAAGTCCAAGTGGGAACAGGTCCAGGCTGTCTTGTCTCTGGGCAAGAATTGGATTCAGGACTTCCTCTTAGCTTCTGGTGTTAATTCTTAGTATTTTTTCACTTGCGGCTGCATAACTCCTCTCCCTGACTCTGTCAGCACACAGCATTCCCCTTTCTTCCTGTGTCATCACGGAACGTCTTCTTAGAAGGCCCCCAGTCATGGGGGATCAGGGGCCCACACTACTCTAGTTACTAATTACACCCGCGATGGTCTTCATTCCCAATAAAAGCCCACGTTGAGATACAGGAAGTAGTATTTAAACATATCTTTTTTAGAGGACACAATCCAACCCGTAACAGTCAACTCTTTGCCCCCTCCCCCAAATGCCCCCTCCACGTGCACAGTGGAATCACCTCACCTCTACATCCCAGATCCGAAACCCTCCTCCCCTCAACTCGCCATCCAGGACCTCATGTCAATATAATCACTTCAAAAAGTCCCACATTTTGCTTTCTGAATCATTTAAATCAGATATGCATGAGACCGCGTATGGTTCGCCCCGAGGAACAACTCCTTTCCATTTCTAAGTGTGTGAGACTTAGAAAACAAGTTATCTGTTTCCAAGAGAAAATGGTAGGGCGTGTGTGAGGTAGACATCCCCATTTGAAACAGGACTATTTGAAATGACAGAACATGGTCACTTGTCTAACGCAAGCTCATGACTCAGCAGAGCAAATCTTGCATGTTCCAAGGCCTGAAAATAATTCTCTGTAGCTTGATGCTCTGTCTCTGTCCTGAAGGGGCAGCCCTGCCCCCTCAGCCCTGGGCAGTGGTCAGGCCTTGTGGAATCAAGCAGACGACCACAAGGTCTGAAGCCAAAAATGTCCTGTCAGTTCAGATCTTGGCATCTGTGGCTCTCTGCCCAGAGAATCTTCCTTCTTCATTAAGACTCATCTCAGTTCTTCATGCCCAGGCTGGCAAAATTTCTGCTGGTATAAATTTCTTAAATACCTAGTTGGTTTTCTATGGATGTCAAGGGAATCTATATCATTAGATAAACGGTTTTCCATGGATCTTTCCTGGAAAACCACATGTCTATTTTTGGATTCTTTCTGCTGAGATGGCTGCATGGATCCTTAAGTTGCATAACTAATCTCTTTAGCAAATCAAATGTTTCTCCAGCCACACCTTGACCCTGTTTCCAGAGGAAGCATTCTGGTTGGCTGAGAACTTTCCAAATCATTAAGTGCTACTTTCTTTTTACTCAGTGGCTTCTTCTTCAATCGATCTTTGTCTTCTCACAGTTTACTACAAGCAGAAAGAAGAAACCAGGCCACATATTCCACAATTTTCATGAGAATTTCCTCAGCTAAATATCGCTATTGATCACTTCAAAGTTCCCCTTTCCACCACTAAGGAGCAGAACATAATTTAGCCACGTTATTTGTCACTTTATAATAAGCATCATCTTTAATTCAGGTTCCAAGAACATATTCCTTCTTTCTGTCTGAGGCCTCACCAGAAGCAGCTTTAACATTCTAGCAACATTCTGTTTGTGGTGCTACATGTATTTTCTGTGAAAAGGTAAGTTTTCTGTTTCAGCTCTCCTCTCTTCCTCTTGACTCTTCTCCAGGATTGCCTCCAATATCCATATTTCTACCAACATTCTTTTCAGTGCAGTGTAGCCTTTTTTCCTATCAAGCACCTCAAAACTCTCCTAACCTCTATCCATTGTGCAACTCTAAAAGCCACCTCCACGTTTGCAGCTATTTGTTACAGGGAAGGTGGCCTTCCCTGTACCCCAATTTCTATTCGTTTCTTGGGGCTATGTAACAAAGGACCACAAACTGGGTGGCTGAAAACAATAACACTTACAGTTTCATATTTCTGGAGGCTTAGAAGTTCAAAATCAAGGTGCTGGCAGGTCTGTGATTTCTCCAAAGCTTCAAGGGGGAATCTGTTCCATGCTTTTCCTTCAGCTTCTGACGTCACCAATGGTACTTGATGTTCCTTGGCCAACAGCTGCTTAACCTCTCCTCTCTGCTTCCTCTTCACATGGCATCCCCCCCAGGGTCTGTGTCCTCACACGGCCTCCCTATGACTTCATCTTAATTTAACTAATTACCTATGCCACAACCTTATTTATTTATTTATTTATTTATTTTAATTTTTTTTCAATGTTTTTTATTTATTTTTGGGACAGAGAGAGACAGAGCATGAACGGGGGAGGGGCAGAGAGAGAGGGAGACACAGAACCGGAAGCAGGCTCCAGGCTCTGAGCCATCAGCCCAGAGCCTGACGCGGGGCTCGAACTCACAAACCGCGAGATCGTGACCTGGCTGAAGTCGGACACTTAACCGACTGCGCCACCCAGGCGCCCCGCCACAACCTTATTTATAAATAAGCTCACATTCTGAGATAAGTGGGTGAGGATTTCAACTTCTCTTTTTAGGGGGACACAGTACAACCCATATTACATCTCTAGCAGGAGAGTGAAGGGGCAATTTTGGGTCTTAACAGAAAAAAAAAAATCCCTAACTATGAGGCTTCCATACATTGTACAATTTATTAGACTGTCTTAGGCAGGTTGAAGGTTAGAAATTCCGTGTCTCATCTACTTTATGGACTGGCCAATATGACTAGGAAAAGACAAAAAATATTAAATAGACCACCCCTAATCACTCCTACGCAATATCCTTCTATGATTTTGCCTAATTCTCCTGGAATCTAACAGTGTTTCATTTTGTTGTGTGATGGAGTAGCGGAGTCCTATAGTTTTTTGCCACGTGGCATAGACATTTTTTTTTAATTTTTTTTAACGTTTATTTATTTTTGAGACAGAGAGAGACAGAGCATGAACAGGGGAGGGTCAGAGAGAGAGGGAGACACAGAATCTGAAATGGGCTACAGGCTCTGAGCTGTCAACACAGAGCCCGACGCGGGGCTCGAACTCACGGACCGTGAGATCATGACCTGAGCCGAAGTCGGACGCTTAACACACTGAGCCACCCAGGCGCCCCACCATAGCCATTTTTTAAGCGTTTGACAAAATGTGTCTCTACTCGTCCAAATAGCATGACCATCCTGGGCATTTGCTGCACACAGACTGTTGCAATAGTATTTAAGTATGTTTTCTTATTAGCTATTAAAATAACATTCTCTTTTCGAAAATAGGTTGTTAATATGGAGGGACAATATCAAGAAATAACTTTAATGTAGAGCTGAAGGGCTGCTGTGACCTGGCTAGTAGATAAGTGCCTGGAAATCCTTTGTTCTAACTTCCCTCATCCTGTCTTTATAGATTTCCGTGATGAGAGCTTTTCTTCTTATACTCAATTGGGAGCCAAGTTCTATGCGTCCTACTCATAAAAACATAATCTCTTGGGGCATGTGTTCATTAAGTTTTCTTGCTGCCATTTCAACCTGATCGTTTTCCCTCTTTTATCTTTCAGTCATGTCTCTGGGTACAATCATGTTTTTCAATCACATTTAATTTTACACTGAAGCCAAAACACAGATTCCTCAATGAAGTTCAATTTCCCGCCCCCCGTCCCCCCATCATTTGTGTGTTTTCTGTGGGGGTTTTTTTTTTTTTTTTTTTTTTTGCTGAAGTTTCTCATCCATCATGCCATACATATTTGGACAGTATGTCATTCTTAAGGGAAGTTTAAATATGTCTGTCCAAGGATCTAAAGGAAAAAAGGAACAGAGTCTGGACTCTCAGCTGTCTTAGCAGAGAGTGGCTCTAATTCCCAAGGCAAAAAGACCTCTAAATGCGTCCCAGTTGTCTCATGCAACAACCTCTGTTGGAATTTACTGTCATGGTAAAAGCTTATCCTACTTTTCTAACTTCCTCACTTCAAAGATGCATATAGTGCTTATGTTGTATTTTACATATTCAACTCTGTCTTTTTTTTTTCTTTTCTTTTCTTTTCTTTTTTTTTTAACGTTTATTTATTTTTGAGACAGAGAGAGACAGAGCATGAACATGGGAGGGGCAGAGAGAGAGGGAGACACAGAATCTGAAACAGGCTCCAGGCTCTGAGCTGTCAGCACAGAGCCCGACGCGGGGTTCGAACTCACGGACCGCGAGATCATGACCTGAGCCAAAGTTGGCTGCTTAACCGATTGAGCCACCCAGGCGCCCCTGTCTTTTTTTTTCAACTCTCTTTTTATGCGACTTAAACATGACTGCGTCAGCAATGACAAGACAATTAGACATTTCTTCATGGCTGTGTTTTGAAAATCTTCCAAGTACCACATGAGTGTTGTCAAAGTTGTTCCCTGTAGTTCAGCTTTCTTGGAACCAGTGTGGTTTTGCATGTGTGGAATGTTTTGATCCCAATCTCAAACCCAGCATGTGGAATATTGGGCTTTTTATTTACATTTTTAAAAATTCTGAGTATGACTCCATAGTTGACTCCATAGTTGACTACTCGAAAGTAAGAGCATTGTATTTAAATATTACTCCTTGAAATTTTCTTCTATGAGGGAAAATCGAAAAATTTCTTTCAATTTTTGGAATATTTTTCCAGAATACACTATGTTTTAAAAATAAGACTACAGGGTTGCCCGGGTGTTTCAGAGGGTTGGGCGTCCAACTCTTGGTTTTGGCTCAGGTCACTATCTCATGGTTCATGGGTTTGAGCCCCACATCGGACTCTGTGCTGACAGTGCGGAGCCTGCTTGGGATTCTCTCCCTCTCTCTCTGACCCTCCCACATGCTTGCTCCTTCTCTCTCTCTCTCTCTCAAAATAAAGAAATAAACTTAAAAAAATAAAACAACACACAGAGAAAAAGAAAAAGCAAGAACTAAATTATTATCAGTTACATTTGAAAGAAACATTTTTTATTCACCAGAAGGCAAGTTTCACATTTACTCAATAGCCTGTTAGGATTCCGGATTCTCTCACAACCGTATTGTATTAACTGTCTGTTGCTACAGAACAAATTTCCGCAATCTTGGGGACTTAAAACAACACACAGTTTTCATCTCACAGCACTGTGCTGGGCATCCTGTCATAGCTTGGCTGGATCTTCCCTGTAGGGTTACAAAGCAGCCACCAAGGCGTCAGGCTGTACCTCATCTGGAGGCTCCACTGGGGAAAACACCTTTCCACACTCTCTAAGGTTGTGGCTGGACTTCCTTTCCTGGCCATGATAGGACACTGAAAGCATCAGTTTCCTGCTGGTTGTTGTCACTAGCTGGACCCCAAGACCTGAGCTTTACTAATAATAGTCTTATTATTTTACCTCTCACGTTTCAGCTTTTGATAAATGACAAGTTAATTTTTGTGTATGGTATGACACAAGGGTCCACATTTTTCTTCTGCATGTGTCAATCCAGTTGGCCCAGTACAATATGTTGAAAAGACTATCCTTGGCCCATTCAAAGATCCTGGCAACCTTGTCAAAAATAAGTTAACTGTAGCTGCCCCATTTTATCGCTGGACCTTCTGTTCATTTACCTTAATATATAGGTTTAGCCCAGAACCTGCACCACTCTGCGTTGATTACCATTGCTTGTTTTCAAATCAAGAAATTCGAGTCTTCCTTTTTGTTTTTCTTTTCCAGGGTTGTTGTGGCTCTTCTGGGTGCCCTGCAATTCCATATGAACTTTTATATTGTTTGGCAATTTCTGCAAAAATCAGCTGGCATTGTAACAGAGATTGAGTTAAATTTGTAGGTCAGTTGGAGGAGTATTGCTGCCTTAATATTAATTCTTCTGATGCATAGTATTTTTTTCCATTTATTTAGACCATCTTTACTTTCAACAACATTTCATAGTTTCTAAAATACATGCTTTGAATTTTTTTGCTATATTTTTCTAAGTACTTTATTCTTAACGAAGTTATTGTGAATATAATTGGTTTTTAATTCCATTTCGTATCGTTCATTGCGGGTACGTAGAAACACCATCGATTTTTTTTTGATATTGACCTTGTATCCTGCAATGTTGATGGACATGTTTATTAGTTGTAACAGCTTTTTAGTTGATTCCTTAAGGTTTTCTACATACAACACCATGCCATCGATAAATTGAGATTCCTTTACTTTCTTTTCGTAAACTGAAGGCTTTTTATTTCTTTTTCTTGCCTAAAACTTTGTCTAGAACTTCCAGTCCTAGGGGGAATAAAAGTGACATGAGCAATATTTTTGTCTTGTTCTTGATTGTAGGGGGAAAGCATTCAATCTTTTACCATTACATGTGATGTTAGTTTCTTCATATAATCCCTTTATTAGGTTAAATTCCCTCCTATTTCTAGTGTGTAGTATATATTATGCTTTTATCATGAATGGATGTTACATATTTCTAAAGCTCTTTCTATGTGTCTGCTCCTTCTGTGTTAGATAATAGATTTGTTTGTTGTTGTTGTTTTTATTCTAATAATATGGTATGTTACATTAATTTATTTTTGGGTGTTAAGCCAACCTTCTACCCTGAGATAAATCCCACTTAGCCAAGGTACATAGTTATTTTTACATGTTGCCTAACTGGGTTTGCCAAGTATTTTGTCGAACATCTTTGCATCCAAATTTGTAAGAAATGGGTCCATAATATGATTTTCTTATGATGCATTTGGGGTTGGTATATGGTTAATACTGATCTCTTAGAATGAGTCTCATAATTACTTTTGGTTGTTTTGAGGCAAGAACATTTTTAATTTTTTTTTAACATTTATTTATTTTTGAGACAGAGAGAGACAGAGCATGAATGGGGGAGGGTCAGAGAGAGGGAGACACAGAATCTGAAACAGGCTCCAGGCTCTGAGCAGTCAGCACAGAGCCCGACGCCAGGCTCGAACTCACAGACCGCGAGATCATGACCTGAGCCGAAGTCGGAGGCTCAATCGACTGAGCCACCCAGGCGCCCCAGAGGCAAGAACATTTTTGAGAAAAATCTAAAGATTAAATCCATGACATTGTCAGTTTTTTTTTCCTATCAAGTAATTTTCAAGATTAGTACCTAACCTCCATGCCTGAGCTTTCCTCCATCTCTGAATCTTAATTTAACACATGGTGATGGCGATAGTCAGGGTTCTTGAGAGAAATAAATATAAGAGATATTGATATATACACCCATGTCTCTGAGTCTACGTTTACCTATTTGTATATCGACATCTATCCACCCAGCCATATCTATTTATTATCTATCTATCATCGATCTATAAATATGCACCTATTGAAAGATTTATTTTTAAGGAATTGTATCATGGAATTCTGCAGCATCTGGCAAGTCTGAAAATCCCAGGGCAAGCTGGCAGGTTGGAACTTCAAAAGAGTTCATGGTGCAGTCTTGAATCCGGATTCCACAGAACTCCTAAGATGTCTATGTTGCAGTTCTTGTTCTTTGGAAATGTCTTGTTCTTTGGAAAACCTCAGTTTGTGCTTTTAAGACCTTCAACTGATTAGATGCGGCCCACCCTTATTATTCAGGATAATCTGCTTCCCTCAAAGTCTACCGATTTAAATGTTTGTCATATCGAAACAGACCTTCATGGCAATAACCAGTCTAGTGTTTGACCAACCATTGGGCACCACAGGCTAGCCAATTTGACACGTAATGTTAACTATCACAGCAATGTTTCTTGTTTCTGAACACCTATAGCACTCATTGTATTGTCAACAATTGGTAATTACATTGACGCTTTGTGTGATTGTGTCTTGTGTGATTGAACTAATTTATGAACACACTCCTATGAGAAAAGATAGCATATAACTATGTGTTTGTATTCCTAATTTTAAGGATCCCTGACTACATGCATCTTCAGTATATACTATGACCCTAATCACAAACGTTCAAAAGATCCTTATTGCCTAATTAATCTGTTTTCTTTTTTGTTTCGATACATCAGGATTATCCAACTCTGACTCCTAGGTCAAATCCATATCTCCATCTGTTTTTGTAAATGAAATTTTACTGGAACACAGAACTCCTATTAATTTCATACTGCCAATGGTAACATTGATGCTGTAACTACAGATTTGAATCATTGGAACAGAGAAAGCATTATGGCTTACAAAGCCAAAAATATTTACTACCTGGGCTTTAACAGAGAAAGTTTGCCAACTCCTATTAAGCATTATAGCACTGATCCATTATTTAATAATTCTAGTGCCCACTTTTGCTCTGACTGTAGTTTATCACATGTATGCCTTTCACCCACAATTTCCTCTGCAGGGATGTTCAGCCTCTGCCTCATTTCTTGTAGACTAAAATTACACTTTTCAGCAAGTTTGTGTCACATAATATCTCAATCCCAGGTGTCTTTTCTTAATATAGATACATTAGATATAGATATAAATATAGATAATCTGGATATAGATTAGTCTTTTTTTCCCCGTTGTCTTTTCACCAATGGCTACTTATGTACATCTATTTTTATGAATCATGTTGTGCCTTTTATTTTATTATTATCATTTTATTTGTCATATTTATCTTCTCTAAATGTTATGCTCTGTGAATGTAGTCACCTCATTTTGCGATTTACTGCCGTTTCTTGTTTTCCAGGTGTCTTGCAAATAGTAACTGAAATCAATATGCTACATCGAGTTAAAGTATATTAAACTATATTGGATTAAATTGTACATGTTAGCCATTTTCCTAGAACTTTTAGATGAAACCTTTTATTGAGGTGAGAGGAAAGAATTTTCCCCAGTTGAAGCAGAGATGAGAAAACTTTTTCTGTATCTAGTCAAATACTAAATATTTGACTTTTGAGCCATAAATGTCTCATGTACTGCTTTTTTTTGTTGTTTCGTTCATTTAAAATCATAAAAGGGCACCTGGGTGGCTCAGTCGGTTAAGCGTCTGGCTATGGCTCAGGTCATGATCTTGAGGGTTCGGTGAGTTCCGGCCCCCACATTGGGCTCTGCGCTGACAGCTCAGAGCCTGGAGCCTGCTTCAGATTCTGTGTCTCCCTCTCTCTCTGCCTCTCCCCTGCTTGCACTCTGTGTCTCTCTCTCTTTCAAAAATAAACAGACATTAATTTTTTTTTACTTATAAAAACAAAACAAAAACAAAAAGCATTCTCTGCTCGTGAGCAATAAAAACAAAACAAAACAAAACAAAAAAACAAACAAAAAACAAAACAGTTCCTGGAAGGGTTTGACCTGTTGGAAGCAGATCTTTTTGTCCTTGTGCTTATGGATCTAAGAATCACTACTAAAGTGAGGTTGCCCCAAGGTCAACGAACACAATGAAGTAGCTCAAAGATGGTATACACACACACACACACACACACACACACACACACACGGTACCATATACCATAAAGATTGTACTTTAGACTGTTTAATGTAGACTTCTCGGCACTTACATCTACCTTTCTCTATAGTATCATATATAAAAATATTTGTAAGACATAAGTAGGGCATAAGCACACACACACACATTATTTACATACCTATAATGTACATTTGCACCTTTTAAAGCATTGTTTTCTGGGCATTTCTACCAGGACTCTAAGCCATAGACTGCATTTTGAAAGTAGAGCATAATTTCAATGTAAGGAATAGGTTCCTATCGATACTTACCTGGTTTGTATAAAGGGGGATAGTGTTTCTGGAATATGACAGTAGATTGATTTCTACTTAAAGGAAGCTCATTTGTCCCTAAAATGTAAAATGTTTCTCCAAAATTTACAGCTGTGGCAATTTTTGATTTGTTTATTATGCTGTCTTCATGAAAGGCACAATTTGGTACACTTTACTGGAGACTTTCTGAGAACTATTTGGGAAGGAGTGATTAAAACCTTTCTTGTGTTTTTCTCTCAGGTGTTAACCAGGGTGATTAAATTACTTGTGAATATTTGTTTCATGTTCAGACAGGTTGATTTGTTTTACTAGGCATCGAGCATTCATTATCAGATTACCAGCACACAAATAATCTCTTAGAAAAAAATGGCCACATCAAAGGACATTTTAAAAAGATGTAGAAGTGATAGAAATAAATCTGAGAAAACATAAAACTGAGAAAACAGGTTGTGTGACAAAATTACATTTTTCATATCTTCCAGTTATAAAGATTCCACGTCTTTATTCTTTCTTCAAGATGCTCACTGTATCTTTATCATGAATAATGATTTGGCTGATAAGGAATTAGTTACTTAGCAAACATCACATTTTGAGCTATACGAGGTAGTCATCATTGTGAGTTTTGCTTTTTCCCATAGCCAATAACTTTGAGAAAATACATTGTGAAGATGTTATGTAATGAAGACACAGAAACAGTTGTGAAACGATACTATTCAGAGTTACACAATGAGTCATAAACATGTAGAGATATATGGCATAACATTCAATATTATCTTAATTTTAAAAAAAGATTACTATGTCCAGAACAATAGAATAAACATTATATTCACTCTACAGCGTGTATAAAATTGAATCCGTTCATATGCTAATACCATGTTGAGTTGAATAACCTAATTAAAGTGTTATTGTATCTATTGGAAAAAAAAATTGAGAGACACATTTAGCAAAGGAAATAAGTTGAGAAAAAGTGAAGCAATTAAAACACAAAAGAAAACAAAATGAAAACTTCAAATTCTTATATAGCCCAAACCAAGAAGTAATGGTGAAAAAGAAGCAAAAAGAAAATAAGATTCACAAACCCACCCACACTTTACCAAAGTCTTCATCAACAGCATTGATTATTATTAGAATGTTATATTAATTTGGGGCCAATTTTAGGCAGGACAGTCCATGATAAAGGCAATCTCATGCTTTCTTAAAAGCCCTGGGCAGTGAATAGCTTATTCACAGGAACATGGGCTCTGTTCAGGAAGGGAGGGTTTTATTTTGCTTTATTAATTATTGTATCTCCAGAATCAACAAATGTGTGTCCTCGATAGAAGATTCTCAATTAATACTGACGAGATGGTATCCTTTTCTCTAAATTCCTAGCATTCTTAATACTTATTCAAGTTATTTGGTACACACACACACGTTTTCATATATGTGGTTGATAAATATTTACATATGCATATACACATACCCGTATATTTTTATATTAAATAAATCCACACACACACACACACACACACACACACATTTTACTTCTGGACAAATCAGGGACAATCAGGGCCCACCAATTGTGTCTTGCTTTCCTATTTCCCAGCATCCTTTGCAAAACTTTGTGCAGACGTGTAGAGTATAATTTTTTTAAGGAACGGGTGCTGAGAAGCTGTGTATCTCCTTCCTTTTTCTTATCCCCTAATGCAGTAATTTCTTAATTATGGTGACAGAGAGGAATTTCTCAGGCTTTATTTGCCTTTTATATTAAATACTTGAGAGTCTGAATTGACATGTTAGATCAACAAAGCCTAGCCCATCATGACTCATACAGTTGCTTGGTATTACTACCTAGTTAATGTGTTATTATTTAATCTCTTGAGATATTAATGAACCTTCTAGATGATAAGCTCTGATAAAACCATCATCTGTGGGAAGCATTAGTTTATGTAATCCAATGCTTCTTGACAAGATCTATACACTAAATAGATATTTATGACATATTATTTGAACAGATTAATGCTTAATTCTGTCTCTCTAAGTGTCTGCTTGTTCTCCCTTCCCAGTTGATAATCTATTTAGGTTTGGAACTCCAAGTCTGTAATCTCAACTAATTTTTTTTTTCACTTCTTTGGAGACTCATCTTCATCTCTGGATCTGTCATCCACCTTGATCTCTGGAACTGTCAGAGAGTAAATTTCTGCTGTTTTAGGTCACTAAATATGTGGTGATTTGTTATGACGGCCCTAGGAAATGAATATATACGCCAACCAACTCTGTTTACACTGAAATTTATATTTTATAGTTTCTTGTATATTCCTCTTGTGTGTTATTTTCTGTGACTCAATTATATTATTTAAGTTTATTTATTTATTTTGAGAGAGAGAGAGCATGAGTGGAGGAGAGGCAGAGAGAGAGAGAAAGAGAGAGGGAGGGAGAGAGAAAATCCCAAGCTGGCTCTGTGCTGCCAGCACAGAGCCCGGTGTGGGGCTCGAGCTCACAAACTATGAAATCATGACCTGAGCCAAGATCGAGTTGGACACTTAACCAACTGAACCACCCAGGTGCCCTGATTGTATTAGATTTCTGTGGCTACTTTAACAAATTAGCACGAATTGGGTGGCTGCAAACAACAGAAATTTATTATTTTACCATTTAGGAGGCCAAAAGTCTGAAATCAGTTTCACTGGACTAAATGCATGATGGCATTAGGGCTTCATTCCTTCTGGAGGCTCTGAGAGATGGTCTGGAACCTGCCTTCTTTCCTCAGCTCATGTCCCTCCTTTGCATCACTCCAACCTCTTGCTTTGCCCAAGCATCCTCTACTTCTCTGTCAAATGTCCTTCCTCCCTTCTACAAAGACACTTGTGGCTTTCTCTCAAAGGGATGGTGCATACCAATCTCCCCATCTGAAGATCCCTAATTCATTAATGTCTACAAAGTTCCTTTTTCCATATAAGGTTATATTGACAGGCTGCAGGCTTTGGAAGATGGACACTTTTGAAAGACATTACTCAGTTTATCACAAGAGCTAAACTTAAAAAAAAAAATACGACTAAAAACAATTATTATGAGTTCCTTTTTCTGATCCTGCTTGACATTCACATGTCTTCTTAGTTTATACGGAATCCCAATATCCTAACTTGTTGACCTGCAAAAACTGCTGGAGACTCTATAACAATGAAATAGATAGCAATAGAGTTGTCAGACAAGCTATTTATTTTTTTATTAAAAAAAATGTTAATGTTTATTCATTTTTGAGACAGAGAGAGACAGAGCATGAATGGGGGAAGGTCAGAGAGAGAGGGAGACACAGAATCTGAAACAGGCTCCGGGCTCTGAGCTGTCAGCACAGAGCCCGACCCGGGGCTCGGGCTCACGGACCAGGAGATCGTGACCTGGGTGGAAGTCGGACGCCCAACCGACTGAGCCACCCAGGCGCCCCAAGACAAGCTATTTAAATACCGTTTTCATGGTAAACATTAGTAGCAAATTTGTCATAGTGATATTATATATACTATCGGGTAATCCAAGAGCTTTTTTGGAAAATTGTGAGTGCTAATGCAGAAGCCAATGGCTAGTAGCCCCAAGATGGGCCATTTTGGCATGAACGTTATTTTGAGTTAAAAGAAATCAAAACCCAGCATTTTCAGGAAAGGCTCTTTATCTCCCCCTCAAGTACCCGTTTATACAAGGAAGGGAGCTATTTTTTTTTAAGTTTATTTATTTTGGGAGCAGGGGGACGGGCAGAGAGAGAGAGAGAGGGAATCTCAAGCGGGCTCCACACTGTCAGAGCAGAACCTGACATGGGGCTTGATCTTATAAACCCGGAGATCACGACCTGAGTCAAAACCAAGAGTCAGACACGTACCTGACTAAGCCACCCAGACATCCTAAGGAAGAGAGCTATTAACACAAACTCATCTTTACCTAAAAAAAAAAAAAAAAAAAAAAAAAAAAAAAAAAAAAAAATCTTATCTACATAAATAGGGCAATGGTTGTGTTCCAAACATTTCCTTTCATCTCCCTGCTAATAGTTATTTTCCTCTTTTGTGTCTTCAGCCCCTTGCTGCCCTCCTTAGCTTACCTTAGCTTATATAACTATCGCATTGCCCCACTGCCTTTGGAATGTTATGTCTATGTGGATTCCCCATCCATTCCCTATTAAACTTGATTTTCACCTGTTAATCTACCTCATGTCAATTTGATTCTTAGCTCACCTAGAAGGACCTTGAAGGGCAGAGAAAATTCTTTCTCACCAACACTAACATCAAAAAATTCAATTAAATTGATCTGGGAATAAAATGAGAGAGGCGAACTTGAATGCATTTGAAATTAGAAGCCAAAAGTTTAATCAACTATACCAAATTGTTTGAGAAAGTGTAGGTGAAGAGAAGGAAGGTAAGCCTAGAGTTTTGAAATTCAAAGACTCCAGTCGTGTTTGGGGGTTGCAAATGGGAAAAGCAGGCTTGCCGGGCCAGCGAGTTCCAATTTTGTTGATTATGAGTTCCCTTTTGTGGCGATGGACAAAGAGGGTTATCAAAGCCCAATGTCATTGAGCATAAAAATTACATGATAAACTACCCAAGTTTAAATTCGATGCCAGCAAGCTACTCTTTCACAGTGTGATTTCTGTTTACTCTGGGTATTGGAAAGAAGATACTGACCAGTCTGACATAGTTCTAGCGTGTGCACTGCTCATAAAAATTAAATAAGCTGTTTATGTGGACATGTGTATATGCATGACGCCAAAGTGAAAGCTTAGAGGAGTTTGTCCCTTTTTTGTCTGCTTTCAAACTTGAATATACTATATGAACAACGTGCAATATTTATACAATCGAATAATTGTAAATAATTCTGTACTTCATGTAGAAAAAAAGGAAGAGGAAACAATACATCCAGAGTGAGGAACAACATGTGTTTTCCAATAATGGCATTGGTATTATAATACACAAAAGGCACAGTTTTGGTTTTGCTGCACTTTTTGTTTTTTTTTCTTAGATTGCTTCTCCTTATATGTCTGTGTCAGGGCTTTTCCTGCATGTGCTAAAGTCTTGCGTATTTGCATATCTAGAAAAAGAAGCGAACGCACTTCTTAAATTCAAGGTTATTGTAAAGTTACGGAGATCTCTCCTGTAGGAACCGGCCATTCTTGTAGTTTCAGTGATTTATTATCATGATTCCCTAAAGTGCAAAACAGCAATAATGTAAATATTTTAGTGATAGGATTTTTGGAAGAGCATTTCCATGGTTAATAACTGAATAATAATTGCTTGTTCAAGTGATGATGGAAAAAACAGGCCCCCGGCCTAACGGAAGAGAACGGAATGTTTTAGACCATCAGGTCCATCTTACTAAGATGTCCAGGAAGTTCACTGGGGTCTTAGTCACTAGAGAACTTATTGATCACTGCTGTCTGGTCAACAGAGATGCTGATATGAACCTGGACCACGTTATCCATGTGTAGAAGCTAAGAACAGAGATAAATCATGAAGAAAGTGGGAGGAAACAGGATTTTACTTACTCTATTATCAATGGATCTCCAGTGAACCAGGCTAGAATGCTTCATCTTTAACACATGGGTAAGAAATGTGCTTTCAATGTAAAAGTAGAAAGTGACGTCTTACGATCGCCTATAAAGCGCAGGCTTTTGTTGTGATGCTTCATAATCAAAAATATTCCATAGAGTTTTAGACACAGTTTTAGGTTAGTCATATAAAAATAGGGAGAAAAATATTAAGGAATATACCCCAAATTGTGTCAACCATGCCTTTCGTTGGTATAAATACGTAGTATTTTGCGTTTATTTCTTCATTTTCTAAAATCTTAACTAAATAAAGTATGTGTGGAGTTACCTTTTTTTTAATTTTATTTAAATCCAAATCAGTTAACATATAATGTAATATTGGCTTCCGGAGATTCATCACTTATATATAACACCCAGTGCTCACCCCAACAAGTGCCCTCATGAATGCCCATCACCAATGTAGTTCATCCCCCCTACCCAACACCCCTCCAGCAACCTTCAATTTCTTCTCTGTATTTTAGCGTCTCTTATGGTTTGCTCTCTCCCTGTTTTTTATCTTATATTTTGCGTGGAGTTGTCTTAATGAGAGAAAATATCAGATGGATTGAAAACCATGGAGTATTTTAACATTGACAGTGCTTACAAAATAAATGTAATATTCACCTTACAAGAGTCAATCTTGACTCTAAAAGGACTGTCAAATATTTGACTTGCCTCTTGATGAATTTACATTTTTTCAAGTATTTGATGAGCCATTAAGACAGAGTTGCTGGAGCTATGTGATTAGATGGTGTGCCCCAGACTTCACATACTAAACGTCAACTCTTGACCCCTAAGAATTCTCCATAACCAGTCACACCATCTCATTAAAGGTCACCACTTTTATGGACGTATTTGAAGTCTCTCTCTCTTTCTGTTTCTCTCTCTCGTTCATTTTTCCCCCCATAGGTCAGCTCTTGAATCAATTCTATTTATAAAACATGTCAAGTGTTACATTTTCTCCCCATCTACATTCCCACTTGGATAGCACAGACACAGTCTCACTCCTATTACCATTCCTTTGCTCCTCTCCACGCAGGCACAGAATAATCTGCAAAAGTAAACGTGTCAAGTCACATCCATTTAAGATATTTCAGTGACTGTTTTCCTCTGCACCAGAACGGAATCGCAGCACCTTAAGAAAAGCTTAGAAGCCCTGCCTACTGGCAACCCCTACCTTTCCAATCTCATTGGATATCGGCGTCTTCTTTGCCCATGTCCCTCCACCCGTGGGAGAGGTTAAGGAAAAATAGTACAAGTTACATGAAAAGGAGGAGCATGTGTCATAGAGATGACAACCTGAAGTTGACTGGACACAGGTAAATTCAGAGATGCATTTCCTTTAGCAGGAAGCTAGTGATTCTTGGGGGTAGTTCCATCCACAACACGCAAAGAGGGTCATCTGTGTGCACACGGTGTGACAGCAGTCTAACCCAATGTGCCTAAACCCAGTCGTTGAGCTAACAGAGACCAAAGTTTGTCATCTCTGGCTGTACCTACAGACAGATAGCGCCAGTCATGGGGCCAAAGTGCTACCCTGAAATTGCTGGCACTTGGAGTCAGACCAACTTGAAGTGTCAGGTACAACCTCCTCTGTCTGCCTCCTCCCTGGTCAGATATATGGAGAAAGTGACATATACTCATGCCACAGTATTAAAACATAAATCTCAGGGGCACCTGGGGGGCTCAGTTGGTTAAGCGTCTGATTTCAGCCCAGGTCATGATGTCAACACTCGTGAGTTCGAAGCCTGTATCAGGCTCTGTGCTGACAGCTCAGAGCCTTGGAGCCTGCTTCGTATTCTGTGTGTGTCTCTCTCTCCACCCCTCCCCTGCTTGTGCTCTCTGTCTCTAAAATATAAATAAACTTGGGGCACGTAGGCAGCCCAGTTGGTTGAGAGTCTGACTTCGGCTCAGGTCATGGTCTCGTGGTCTGTGAGTTCAAGCCCCACATCAGGCTTTGTGCTGACAGCTTGGAGCCTGGGGCCTGCTTCAGATTCTGGGTCTCCTTCTTTCTCTGTCCCTCCCCTGCTCACACTCTGTGTCTGTCTGTCAATAATAAATATACATTAAAAAATTTAAAATACATAAACAAACAAACTTAAAGATCTCAGATTTTTCTTTCCTGTGTAGGAAAAAGCCCAGTTCTTCCCTACTATGTGTCCCTTCCCTGTGGGTGTCCTTTATGCCTCATAAAGAACTCTTTAAACAATTCTGGTCATGAAATGTGTGTGTGTGTGTGTGTGTGTGTGTGTGTTTTCCCCACACCAAGCGATTCTCTACAACACCAGCTGAGGGTCCTACAATGTAACTCAATTCTTACCCTATCTACTCAGAGATATGACCATATTTCACATGTTAAGGGTTCGGTTGCAGAAAACTACACCACCACCACCACCACACACACACACACACACACACACACACACTTGAGACGGCAGGAGCAAATCCAGCTTGTCACCCGTGCTTCTGATCAACCACATTACTTCAGAGGTTCCCAAGAACCACTCAGCCACCCTGGGTTTCATTAATTTGCTAGAGTGGCTCCCAGGACTTACACTTACTTACATTTACCAGTTTATTAAAGGATATGATAAAGAATACAGATGAACGGCCAGAAGATGAGACACACAAGGAAGACCTGGGAGGGTCCTGTGTGCAGGAATTTCTATTCCATGTGGACTTGGTGTGTTTTCAGGCTCCCCATGTGGATCCATTGAACAACCCAGCAGCCTTCCAAACACTCCACTACTGAGATTTAATAGAAGCTTCCTCATGTAGACTTGATTAACTATTAACTCCATTCCAAGCCTTTCTCCCCTCTCTAGAGAAATGTGTGTGGGGGCCAGGTGACGTTGACAATTGTAAGCTTCTAATAATGGCTTGTTCTTTCTGGTGACCAGCCTCCATCCAAGAGCCATCCAGGGTTCCTCACAGCCACCTCATCAGAACAAAAGATGCCTAACACTTAGGAAATCACAAGCATTTTAGGAACTCTGCGTCAATGATGGGGCCAAACACAGACATTAGAACAAGAAATGCACCTAATTTTCTTATCACTTTGGAAATGACAGAGGTTTCAGGAGCTCAGTGGCAGGAACTGGGGCAGAGAATTATATACATACATATTCTCACACACAGAATTGGAAACTTGTTTGCAACTGCTGATGTAAGAGAAGTCTAGAACGTGGAGGGAAAATGAAGGAAATCTCGAATACTTTTATCCTATATCGCTGAATGAAGTAACGTATTTGGAAAATTATTTTATTACCTCTCTTGTTCCATGTTTAAAATTAATTTCTGTCATAAATATCCTCGATGGTTTTGTTTATTGATGTTTGCCGCTAACTAAAAACACAATGTAAACACAACTGCAGGAACTCTAGGGAAAAAATATGTGACCTTCAGTAGGTTGGGAAAAAACCCATGGAAGATAAGTTCGTATTTATTTAGAATGGATTGGACGTAAGATTTCAGAAATGGTATAGAAGAAGAAAGAAACCCGGAGAAATTAACAGTAAGTGTGGAGAATTCACATCACAGATGAAACAGCTTCTGCGGTGGTCCTTAAATAATCTGAATCTATGAATTTATTAGCAATGCATTACGCTTTTTCTGTGGCGATATGTGGAAAGAATGAGTCAATTTTATCGCCATTAGTTTTGTTATTAACAAGTACATTTTAAGGTCACTATCAACATAAAAATTTTTAGCAATGTAGATTGCATATGTGGATGAAATAGAAGGATAGGGGCGGCTGGGTGGCTCAGCTGGTTAAGCATCCAACTTCTGATGGGGTCATGGTCTCATGGTTCATGAGTTTGAGACCCCCATGGGGCTCTCAGCTGTCAGTCAGCAACGAGCCTGCTTCAGATCATCTGTCCCCCTCTCTCTCTGCCCCTACTCAGCTCGTTCTCTCTTTCTCTCAGATAAATAAACTAAAAAAAAAAAAATGAAATAGGACATTAGATTTGGAAAATAGTTATTTTTAAACAGAAATCAGCTATAAGTTGTGAGCAATTTTTGAATTTCCTTTGGACCACAGACATGTGGCTTTGCCTTCTGTGTGTGAACATGCCCATTAGTTTTTATTTTCAGCGCACAATAATGCAGATATGAATGGAGCATATGAATAATCAGGCTTGATTTACAATAGTTTGGTTAACCCAACTGGTTAACCCACGTCCTCCAGTGTTTAACCGAGAAGCCACCAAAATGATCATGTAAATTTAGAGCACTTTAATTTTCTAGAGCCTCAGACTCTTTGTTTGTGAATGCACTTTTTTTTGATATTCCTAATCTCATGTTTTAATCGTTAACAACAGATTAGCAAAGGCTTTTTCCCCCACTTATCCTTATTTTATTTCCATTTGTCCAAAATGCATTCACAGATTTTAAGTGGCGTAGCAAGTTTTGTGTCCCTTTATAGGGCTTTAAATTGCATTATGTAATCACAACCATCTGCCTAGGATCTCACTTATTTTTTTTTTCTATTGAAGCAGCTTGAAATTAAAATGGACAAGAATGGTCTTCTAGAGGCACTTATCCAGAAAGCTAAATGGTATACATTTATACTGCTCAAAAATAAGGATCTCAAATACATATGTAACTTTTGTATTTAATTATAACTCATTACAGTGTGTTCTATGAAAGTACAATGATTCTATGGGGTGGGGGGGGTGGGAAACAACATAGATCTAATCAATGGAATGGTATGGGTACTTCAGGAAATCTCAACTCCATGCCAGAATATTCAACAAGAAATGTGAATGTTTACGTTTCTTGAACCCATATAGAAGCTGCCAAGATTATAATGATGGGCACTCAAAATAGCTCATATATAATTAATTACTTTTCTAACTAAGGGAATGTAAATAAATAAGTTCCTCCAACATTCCTAAAGGTTGTGTGATAAGAGGAATACTATATGTAGAATTAGAGCAACTGGGTTTCAAATTCTACCCTGTGGCCTCTCAGTCTGGTATATGTGGGGAAATATATCTTCCTCCCTGTGTCTGTCTGGTCCCCCGTATCTGTCTGGTCCTCTGGCAATGCGGATTATTTATAAAATTGAAAGACACAGTACACTAAAATCTGTTTAGCAGCAAATAATGCATTAAGCGAAGTGTTAAGAATTTTAAGATATACAAGAGAAATGCAAAGCTGAATTGTTAAAGCAGGACTGAGAACACAACATCTTTCCTCGTGGACTTTTCTTACACCCTCGGCGGTGGGCTCAGGGTCATCTTCGCGAGACTTAGTGCCAGGGAGAAGCTGGTAAGGGGGCCACTGCAAAGTGATGTGGAAAAGGATTTAGAAACATACGAATCTTTACACAATTGTCTATGTTGTTAAAATGCGGTTGTATTACTTGTTAATTTGTGTTTGTGAATGCAGTTTCAGAATGAGAGCAAGTTCTATTGATGAGGACTAGTAAACTGGTTGGTGGGCAATGCCACCCAGTGCTGCTGAAAGACCAAGGTACTTTGTCCTGTTCCTTCTAGGAGGGTTGAGTCCAAGCTTACAAGCTGCTTCCTGAGAATTGGCCAGCGAAGGGGACTTGCTCCAGTGTAGATCCTTCTCAAATAAACAGTCAACACAAGGTACAAGTTCTGGTCCTTGTGCCTCAATTCAGAACATGTTTAAATTGGGGCGTCTTGGTGGCTCAGCCAGTTGAGCGTCACACTTCGACTCAGGTCACGATCTCACAGTTCTTTGGGTTCGAGCCCCGCGTCTAGCTCTGTGCTGACAGCTCAGAGCCCAGAACCTGCTTCGGATTCTGTGTCTCCCTCTCTCTCTCTGCTTCTCCCCTGCTCACACTCTCTCTCTACCAAAGCTGAATAAACGTTAAAAATAAAAATAATAATAATAATAAAGAACATGTTTAAATTGTCATGCCTGGGGCACCTGGGGGCCTCAGTTGACTAAACATCTGACTCGATTTCAGCCTAGGTGAGGATATCATGATTCGTGAGTTTGAGCCCCACATCGGGCTTCACCCTGACAATGCAGAGCGTGCTTGAGATTTTTCCTCTCTTCCTCTGTCTTCCCGTCCCCAGCTCAAGCTCACACACAGTCTCTCTCTCTCAAAATAAATAAATAAACTTAAAAAAAAATCACCACGCCTACTCTAGAATTCCCCATAATAGCAAGTTCTTGCCTGTTTTGCAACTTCCTGACAGTTCTATGTACCCTTATGTGCAATCCTGCTTGGCCCCTTCCATATAGGTGGTGTTTCCCCAGTGCACCTCCTGTGAGCCATACTCAGTCTCAGAGTCTAGTTCCAGGCAGCTGTTCTAAAACTTTATTTGGTTTTTTTAGAGTAGCCATAGGACCAAACTCCAAAATAGTATTGTAAAGTTGAATCGCCTACCGACTGGCCACCACAGATAAAATACAAATAGCCCTTGGGATGATGCAATAGTGCAGTTGACAAAATTTTCACTAGTGGGAAATACGATAGGACGTCTGTGGCTGGTAATATCTCAGGTGTCTGAGGTACGAGGAAGCCATTCTTACAAATAGTGGGAAATTAAATATCTTGTTGGGTGCTCTTGATATTTTAGAAAAAAAATAATTAAAAAAATAATAACATAATAGGAAGTCATTACCAACTTAAGGCCTTCTTGGAAACTTAAAGTGGTGCTTATGAGGAATCCACACCGTGGAAGACACAGGTCTTAGCTAACAGGCACTGGCAGTAGTCAGTTCAGCATAGAGCTGGGCCCCGAGGATGACAGATGATGCAACAAGAGTGGCAATACAAATCTGGAGAAGAGAGATATTATCCAAGTAGAAGGAGGACGGTGATGAGTATTTTATACCTTTACAAAGAATCCTTTAAGATGTGGCCATAAAACCCGCCATAGAACATTCTAGGAATCTTGCACCAAACAATGAAATGAAGTAAAAATGGAAGCACTTCCGGGAAGGCTAGCGGAGGAAAAGAACCAACGCGCTCAGGAAAATTGCCTTGCTAGCATGGTTGTATCACATATGACTGGCACACCCCCCAGCTGGCTTTTTTCCATGGGAGATCACAGAGCGCACTCTGTTTGCTAGAAATTAAAGACTGCTCTGCGGGCACAGCACCATAATCATTGGGAGGTTTTGTGGTTGCTGACCTCTTCAGGTTGGGGTGATTGAAGGAGGCGGGCTGTCTGTAGCAGGAGGCATGAGGGAATGCTAAAATTATACAAGTGCAGAGCCTAACTGTAGGGAGCAAATGGAAACAATTATCCTAATGAGCATCGGATTCTGAGTGACAGCCAGAGGCGTCTGACCTGAAGGAAAGTACAGAGATGGTTCATAAAACATGGTGCACACAAAGGGCAAGAGAGATGGGCAGCCAAGAACACTACTGTTTAGTGTCTACAACGGAGATGAAATCAAGGAGAAAAGCATTTCTTAGTTTTGACATGTCAGGAGTTTGGAAGTTGTGAGTTATCCTTCCAACGAGAAGACAAAAAACTGGAAAACAAAACAAAACAAAACAGAAAAACCTAAAAATCAACAAGTGAGCCCCATCAGAGAATTAAGCCACTGGGCAAACCACCACTGTAGCGGGATTCTTGCACAGAGAGTGGTGACACTGAGGCTTTTCGTTCCAGGAAGCAATGTTATTCATGCTGACGTGCGCTCAGAGGGTTTGCACCCAAAAACCGGAGCCCCAAACACCACGTGATATAGCCTTTTATGCATTTCTACTTCTTTGTCTCCCATATATGGGTGACGTATAGACATATAGTCTGATTGGGGGTCTCATGCTACAGGGTCGTGAGGGATGTCACATAGGCACATAGTCAGGGTGCCTTCCCTTATCTTGAGGTCTTTTCTCACCATGTTCCCTAAGAAGGGGACTCTGCCACACCACCCCAAAACTCAAGATACAGATACAAACAATTACAGAGAATCACGGTTGACATGAGCTGAGCAGGAACAGAAGTTGCTCAGCCAACAGCTGGTAAGAAAGGACACTTCGGTGGCGGGGGCTCCTGGGTGGCTCAGTCGATTAAGCATCCTACTCTGCCCTCTCTCTCTCTCTCTCAAAAACAAATAAACATTATTAATTAATTAATTTATTTATTTATTTTAAAAAAAGAACATTTCAGTGGTAATTTTGAACTGCTGAAAATGGAATGTGGATTACCTTGAGACCTCCTGGGGATACAGTGATGAGGAGTTGCTCCCTTTCATAGGCTTTACCTCCAGGATATCCCTCAGGGTTTCCTGGTAAAGGTCAGAGCAAAACCCCACCCTTTCTGGACAAGGAGAGGGGAAAAGTAACTATTTGAAATACTAGTAGAGCTTTCTCTGTAACAAGGGGCTATCAGGAACCTAATGAGGCAATGCAATCCCCTTTGCCTTACTCACTCACATAAGGGGAAAGGAAAAAGGTGAAGAAAAGCTTCTCAAGGTCAGAGTGAGGGGACTCATGACCACTGGAAAGGTGATATTCGATCATAATCTGATAGAATACTTTCTTCCCAGTACCTTACCATAATATCAAAGGGGCTCCATCAGTGGGTTACAGCTAAGAGAGTAGCAAGATGCAGACCCCATTTAAGGAGATTTTAAGGAGAAAAAAAAGGATTTCTTAAGGAAATACAAAGACAACAATGGGAAAAAAAAAAATATATATATATATATACTCCATATATATATATACTCCATACATATATATTCCATATATATATTCCATATATATATATTCCATATATATGTTCCATATATATATATTCCATATATATATGTTCTATATATATATTCCATATATATATGTTCCATATATATGTTCCATATATATTCCATATATAAGTTCCATATATATATATATTCCATATGTATATATTCCATACACATATTCCAAATATATCTTCCATATATATGTTCCATATATATTCCATATATATATTCCATATATATTCCATATATATATTC
>NC_064816.1:64731054-64850669 GCF_023721935.1 Panthera uncia | reverse complement strand
TATATATATTATATATAATCCATATATATCCATATATATAATATATATATTATATATTATATATATTCCATATGTATATCCATATATATTCCATATATATATTCCATGTATATATATTCCATATATATATATATATTCCATATATATTCCGCATATATATTCCATATATATATTCCATATATATTCCATATATATATACCATAAATATATTCCATATATATATACCATATATATATTCCATATATATATGTATTCCATATATATATGGAATATATATATATAGTATAGTATAGTATACTATAGTATAGTATATATATATATAGTATATATGGAACTAGGTAAAGTGAAGCCTCTGGCACCAAGAGTTAAAACAAACATTAAACGTCGCACAGTCCCTAGCTAGCTTAGCATAAAACCAGACACAAAAAACCCCACAGGTCCTATTTCCTGATACCTCGCATCTAGTTTTTAATGAAAATTATAAGGGGTGCTAGAGGTAAGACAAACACATTCTAAAGGAAAACAAACAAACAAACATATAAACACATCATAACCAGGCTGCAATATAATATATATTTTGAATGATTAGATATGGAATTTAAAATAATTATGATTAATAGATTAGTGGCTCTAATAGTAAAACAAGATCCAAGAACGTGTTGATGATGTAACCAGTGATCCACATAACACAGAGAACACTAAGCGGGAGAAATATAAAAAACGTTCCCACTGGTTATATTTTACATTTAAATTTCAGAAAGCCAAAGACAATGAATGAGAAGGTCCTCAAGCCAGAAACAAACAAACAACTTTTACCTACAGAGTAATTAGGATAACAATTGCATTGATTGTACCATTGGACTTTAGAAAACATTAAAAAAGGGGGCACCTGGGTGGCTCAGTTGGTTAAGTGTCCCACTTCCACTCACGTTATGATCTCACGGTTGATGAGTTCGAGCTCCAGGTCGAGCTCTACGCTGACAGCTCAGAGCCTGGAGCCTGCTTTGGATTTCGTCTCTTCTCTCTCTCTGCCCCTCCCCTGCTCGCACTCTGTCTTTCTCTCTCAAAAATGAATAAAATTAAAAAAAAAAATAAAATTAGAAAAGGAAATCATTAAAAATGGGTGAGAGAGGAAAGTATTTAAAATGTTGAAAAAAAGAAACACACCTAGATCTGCATACAGCGAAACTATCTTTCCAAAGTAGAAATAAACACTTCCTCAGAGAAACACAAACTGAGGAAATTAGTTGACAGTAGAAATGTTAGCATAAGTTTTTCACAGACAAGGAAGGAGATATAGGTCATAAACTGGGTGCACATAAAGAAAAGAAGACCGTCAGAGTAGAATAACTAAATGGAAAATAAAAACATTTTAGTTTTCTTATTCTCAGTTGATCTAACAGATGACAGTTGAAAATAATCATAGCAGCATATTGGGTGATTACAGCAAGTGGCTAAGTGAAGTGAACAACAACAATATCATAAGGGAAGGAGGAAGGATTGGGAACATTCTGGTACATGGTATCAGTAGCAAACCTGAGGTGGTATGATTCATTTGAAAGTGGATTTAGATTAGTTGTAAATGTATATTAAAACGTCTAAGCAACCACTATTTTTTTTTAAAGAAAAACATTTAATGTATTGGAAAGAAGAGGAAATTGAATCCTATCAAATGCTCAATGAAAACCAGAGAAGGTGTATATAGGCACAAAATGAGTATCATTCAACCTAAAAAAGGAAGGAAATTCTGACCCAAGCTGTGATGTGGACGAACCTTGGAGACATGATGTGAAGTGAAAGAAGCAAGTCACAAAGGGACAGGTGCTACATGATCCCACTTCTAGGTGGTGCCTAGAGTTGTTGTCTAATCCATAGACACAGGACTGAGCATGGTGGGTGCCAGGGGCAGAGAGGAAAGGGGAAGGCAGAGTTATTCTTTAATAGGTAACAAAGTTTCAGTTTTGCAAGATGAGTTTTGGAGATGGATGGTCTCCATGGTTACACAACAGTGTGAATGTACTTAGTACTACTGAACTGTACCCTTAAGAATGGTTAAGATGGGAGGGGCACCTGGATGGCTCTGTCAGCTGAGCATCGGACTTGGGCTCAGGTCATGATCTCGCAGTTCCCGAGTTCAAGACCCACGTCGGGCTCTGTGCTGACAGCTCAGAGCCTGGAGCCTGTTTCAGATTCCGTGTCTCCCTCTCTGTCTCTGCCCCTCTCCCACTTGTGCGCGCACTCTCTCTCTCTCTCTCTCTCTCTCTCTCTCTCTCTCTCTCAAAAATAAATAAACATTAAAAAATTTTAAAAAATAGAATGGTTAAGACAGCAAATTATAGGTTATGTGTATTATAGCGCAATTAAAAATAAATGGATAGGGAGAGAGAGAATTTTTTCCAAGAGAACCCAAAATAGCTTCAGCATATAGACAACAGTTATAAACATGGTACATGTCAGTCCCACTTAGTAATAATTCGAATGGCTGAAATACACCAAGTGAAAGACACCGATTGCCAGAGTGTATTAGAAAAACAAGACTTAACTTTATAACGCCTTCAAGAAATCCACCCTGAGTATAGACATCTAGATATGAAAAGGAAAGGGATAGAAAAAAGATAGACCTGATTAATTCTAATAAAAATGAAGCTGGATTTTTCCATGTTACCAAATTTGTGGGCATGGAGTGGTTCACAAAAGTGTTCTTTATCCTTTTGATAACCATGGTATCCGTAGTAATGTCTTCACATATTAGTAGTTTATTCTTTTCTGTTTTTGAACAGAGAGAGCTCTGTTCTTATGGATGTATAGTAGATCCTGCCATAATGCATGTACGTTTTCCTAATATTTACCATGTTATGCAGAATTGTGCAAAGGAATCCATGTTGCTTATGAAATAAATGGTGTGAGGTTCTCACAACTAAAAAAAAAAAGACAGTGAATTATGGACACATTAAAACAACAGGAACCTAATACAATTTTTAAAACTGTTGATGCATGTTAAATACACACTTCTGGGGCGCCCGGGTGGCTCAGTCAGTTAAGCATCTGACTCCTGATTTTGGCTCAGGTCGTGATCCCATGGGTCTTGAGTTCCAGTCCCACGTCAGGCTCTGGGCTGACAGCATGGAGCCTGCTTGAGATTCTCTCTCTCTTCTCTCTCTCTCTGCCCCTCCCCTGCTTGCATGCTCTCTCTCTGTCTCTCAAAATAAATAAATAAACTTAAAAAATACAGCATCTTGTGCATGTCAAATGTTTAATACATAAATACTATAACAGATATGCTCTTTTCCTTGAAAAAAAGACCTCACATTTGCTGGCGGAAGTGGGCATCAAAATGTTATCGTGAAGTATCTGAGGGAAGATTATTCGATGTCGCATGGAAAATTTTAAAACCAAACGAGGAAGAGTGTAGGTTGTAAAACACATGATGAACTTCGTTAGCAGTCCTGACTTTTTACACTGATCTTAATTTTTCTTCTACTTATTTTGGTTTTAACTGTTTTATTGTTCTCATCTAAAATAATTTCTTCAGGCAGAATCTGAGTTAATTGATTTGAGCTGTCTTCCTTTAAATTACATATTCAGTGCTATAACTTTTTTTTGTTTCCAAATGCTGTTTCAATGGTATCCCACACGTCATGGTAATTTTCGAAAACATTTTCATTTATTTAGACACTATTATCCCCATTATTCTATTCTATTGTTAAATACTATCTATTCTATTGTATTGTAATAATTTAATTATTTCTGATTTACATTTTATTTCTTCTTTAACCCAGCATTACTTAGGAGTGCCCTATGTAGCTCGGAATATTTGGAGATTTTACGGATAGCTTTCTATTACTAAGTTTCAGTTTATTTTTTATGAATTTTTTTGACAATTTTTTTAAAAAGCTTATTGATTTAGAGAGATGGAGAGAGCATGCATGGGAGAGGGGTAGAGAGAGAGAGAGAGAGAGAATCCCAAGCAGGCTTTGTGCTGTCAGCAGAGAGCCTCCATGTGAGACTCGAACTTAACAAACCATGAGATCATAACCTGAGTCAGATGCTCAACTGACTGAGCCACTCAGGCATCCCACTAAATTTCAGCTTAAATCAATTGTAGTCGGAGACTTGTGGTCAGTGAATACATTTTGTTTACCTAAATATATTTAATTTTTTTTTTTTTTTTGACAGAGAGAGAGAGAGAGACAGCATGAGCCAGGGAGGGGCAGAGGGAGAGAGGGAGACACAGAATCTGAAACAGCTTCCAGGCTCCAAGCTGTCAGCCCAGAGCCCGACGCGGGGCTCGAGCTCACAAACGGCGAAATCATGACCTGAGCCGAAGTCGGACGCTCAACTGACTGAGCCACCCAGGTGCCCCTACCTAAATATATTTAAATTTATTGATGTTTGATTTGTGGTACGGGATTTAGTTTATCGTAGTAAATATCTCATATTCACATATTTTGAATAATTATGTTAGTTTTGAGTAGAATGATTTATTTATGTCAATTAGGTGAAATATTTCTTTTGTCTATATAACCTATTGATCATTGAGAAATTATTATTGAAATCACCACTGATACCTGTAGGCTTTTCTAGTTATTTTTTCAGTTTTTGATTCCTATGTTTTGATATTTTGGTACAAGCTACACAAATTATTTCTTCTTGATGGATTGGCTCATTGCCGTCATGAAATGTTCTTCCTGATTCCTGATGATTTTCTGTGTTCCTGAATGTATTTTCTTTGATATTATGATAGCCACCCCTAACTTATTTTTTAATGTGATAAAACATACATACTATATAATTTACCATTTGAACCATTTTTACGCGTACAGGTCAGTGGCATTAATCATCTTCACGTGGTTCTACAACCATCACCATCATCCATCATCCATCATTCCTCTTTCCCCACTGCCACTCTCACCCCGTTATGCAATAACTCCCCATTCCTCCTTCTCCAGCCCCTGGCCAACACCGTTCTACTTTCTCTCTCTAGGAATGTGACTCCTCTAGGAAAATCACATAGGTGGAATCATACAGTGTTTGTTCTTTTGTTAATTGGCTTATTGCATGTAGCAGAATGTCCTCAAGGTTCATCCACGTTGTGGCCTGTGTCAAAAATACCCTTCTTTTTTAAGGCTGACTAACATTCTCTTGTATGTATATTACACATTTTGTTTATCCATTCTTCCATTCGTGGACTCATGGATTATTTCTACCTTTTTGGCTATTGTGAATAATATTGCTATGAACATGGGTGTATAAATATCTGTTAAAGTCCCTCCTTTATTTCTTTGGACATACACCCAGAAGTGGAGAATTGCTAGATCATATAGTAATTCTATATTCTTTGGGGAATTACCACTGTTTTCCATAGTGGCTGCACCATTTTGTATTCCTAACCAGCAATGCCCAAGATTCTTCTTTTTCCACATCCTTGCTAATACTTGTTATTTTCTGTTTTTGTTTATTTTGTTTTGTTTTGTTTTTGGATGATGGTCATCCTAAAATGTAAGTCCCACTTTCTTTTAATTAGTGTTAGCTGTGTATATCTATTTTCTAAGCTTTGGCTTTTTAAATTTATTATCCAAGTATAGTTGGCATACAATGTTATATTAGTTTCAGGTATACAACACAGTGATCTAAGCTTTTACTTTTAACCTGTGTTCATAAATTTAACATGTGTCTCTCATAAGTAGAGTACATCTGGGACTTCCTATTTATCCAATCTATTTTTTAATTGGAGAAATATTATAATTTGTATTTAAGGTGATTAATTAAGTGGTTAGGCGTATCTGTTATCTTTCTACTAGCTTTCTCTTTCTCCTATCTGTTCTTTGCCCCCAACTCTCTTTCCTTTTTTTGTCATTTTTTATTAAGTGAGCTTATTTTATTATTTTATTTTTTCTTTATTTCTATCGTTGGTTAATTATCATTAGTTCTTTTAAAAAAGTTTTTCCCTGTCTGCCTCCAAGTGATACATCCGTTTCACATATACTGTAAGAAGCTTACACTACTATACTTCCTTGTTTCCACTCCCATACTTTATGCTGTTATTTCCATTTGATTAATTAACTGATATGTCACAAACCTCTTACACATTGTTATGTATTTAGTCAATTATCTTTTCAAAATATTTAAATTATAAGGGAAATATGATTTATTTTTATTTGCCAATGGGCAAATTCCTGTACCTGTTGCTCTGTGTAGTACTCTATTTCCATATGGTATAATTTTATTGTTCCTGAGAGAATTTTTTAGAATATATGTTTTATTTAATGTTTATTTATTTATTTTGAGAGAGAGGAGACAGCATGATCCAGGGAGGAACAGAGAGAGAGGGAGAGAGAGAATCCCAAGCAGGAACTGCACTGTCATCATTGAGCCCGATGCAGGCTCGATCCCATGAACTGTGAGATCATGATATGAGATGAAATCAAGATTCAGACGCTTAACCAACTGAGCCACACAGGTGCCTAGAACATTTCTAATAGTGCATCTGTACTGGTGACAAATTCTCTTGGCCTCATATGAAAAACTATTTCATCAGCATTTTTTAAAGATATGATCTTTGTATATCAAGTTCTAGGCTTCCGGTCAGTTTTTGTTTTTGTTTTGTCTCAATACTTTTAGGATGCTACTCACTTTCTCCCTAGCATTGCCTCCGACATGACATCTCCTTTCATCCACATCTACATTCCTCTGTGTGTGATGTGGCCCAGTCCACAATTTTAAGATTGTTATCTCATTATTTTTGAGCGTGTTCAATATTCGATGCTTTGGTACAGTTGTATGCCTATATCTTGTACTTGGATTCTGTGGAGCTTCTTCAGTCTGAGTTTATAATTGTCAACATATTTGGAAGGTTTCCCTCCACTGTTTCTTTAAATATATTTTCTGCCTCCATCCTCATTCCAGAGATTCAAATTGTTCATTTATATGACCCTTTATTTGACAGTTCATGGAAAATCTTCATTTGTTTAAATTTTCTTTCCTCTCTCTGCTTTATTTTGGATAGTTTCTGTTGATACGTCTTCAAGCTCATTATTACTCCATTCTTCAACTGCCATTAACCTGCCATTAATCTCACCCACTGTAATTTTCACCCCCCAGACATTGTAGTTTTCTTGTCTAGAAGTGCTATTGAGCTCATCTTTAAAATATCTTCTGTTTCTTCTTAAAGTTTCAAATAAGCCATACATTTATAACAACCACTTTAATGTTTCTTTCTGCCAAATCCCACATTTGTGTAAGTTTGGGATCGGTTCTGACTGACTGGCTTTTCTCTCTCTCTCTCTCTCTCTCTTTTTCTTTTTTCTTTTTTTTTTTTTTTTAATGTGTGATATGTTTCTCCTTTTTGAATGTCTGGTAATGTTTGATTTGATGGCAGGCATCATGCGTTTTACGTTTTTTGATGCTGTGAAGTTTGTGAATCTTACAACTATTCTTGAGTTTTTTCCAACAGCTTGGTCAAATTAGTCGGAAACAGTGTGATCCATTTGGGTCTGCTTTTGAGATTTGACAGGTGGGCTTGGTTCAGCATTTCTTTTAGGGCTGTGATCCTTTCTTGTCTTTTTCATGGTTTGCTGATTTTCTTTAGTGAAAAATCTGAATGTTATTCTCTTTATTCTGTACATATTTATTAGTGGTTTCTGATTAGTGGCTACCGTTATGTTTGCACAATAACATCATCTTCATAGAGTGGTTTATATTAGGTTGATGGTCATTTGAGTCTCAACCTATTCTTCTTCTTTTTTTTTAATGTCTTATTTATGTATAAGACAGAGAGAGACAGAGCATGAGCAGGGGAGGGGCAGAGAGAGAGGGAGACACAGAATCAGAAGCAGGCCCCAGGCCCCAAGCTGTCAGCACAGAGCCAAATGCAGGGCTCGAACTCACAAACCGTGAGATCATGACCTGAGCTGAAGTCAGATGCTCAACCGACTGAGCCACCCAGATGACTCCAATGGGGAATATTAATTTTTTTAATGTTTATCTTTATTTTTGAGACAGAGAGAGACAGAGGGAGCAGGGGAGGGGCAGAGAGAGAGGGAGACACAGAATCTGAAGAAAGCTCCAGGCTCTGGTCTGTCAGCACAGAGCCTGATGCAGGGCTTGAACTCACAAACTGAGAGATCATGACCTGAGCCAAAGTCGGAAGCCCAACCAACTGAGCCACCCAGGCGCCCCTGAGCCTATTCTTTACTCCTCTCCTCTCCATGTTTTAGAAATATGCTCTCATGTTGTACATCCTTTTATTTTGTGAATTCTTTGACTGATTTTTTACAGAAATATTCATTTTTATTGGTTTTGTGTTTCCTCCTTTGATACTGTTACTTTTGGTCTTTCCTTTCCACTCTCAGTCCCCTTTCATATTTCTTGCATGGTTGGTTTAATGGTCACACTCTCCTTTAGTCTTAGTTTTTCTGGGAAACTCTATCTCTCCTTCTGTTTTGAGTGATAGCCTTGCTGGGTAGATTGGTTTCGCCCCTTGTTCCCATTTACCACTTTGGATATATCATGCCATTCCTTTCTGGCTTGGAAAGTTTCTGTTGGAAAAAACAAAACAAAACTTTGCAAGGCCTTATGGGGGTTCCTTGTACGTTACTGTCATCTTTCCTCTTGCTGTTTTAATTTTTTTCTTTATTACTATACTTTGCCAATTTAATTACCATAGGTCTTGGTATGGATCTGCTTTTCTTGATTTTGTTGGAAGTTCTCTGTGCCTCCTGAATCTGGATATTGATTACCTTCCCCAGATTAGGGGAGTTTTCAACTATTATTTCTTCGAGTAAATTCTCTACCCTTTTTCTGTAATGCAAATGTTACTTGCTTTGATGGAGTCTCTGAGCTCCCCAAGTCTATTCTCATTTTGCATAATTATTTTCTGTTTCTTTTGTTCAGCTTGATTACTTCCTACTACTCTGTCTTCCAGGTCATTAATTTGTTCCTCTGCTTCTTCCAGCCTGCTGTTCATTACATCCAGTGTGTTTTTAATTGTATTTATTGCATTATTTTATCTCTGATTAGTTCTTTTTTATTTCTGTGTTAAGAGTCTTGCTGATGTTTTCCACTCTTTTCTCAAGTCCAGTGAGTATCTTTATGATCATTGCCCTAAACAAACCATCAGTCATGTTTCACTTAGAACTCTGGCAATGGGCTTGTCCTGTGCCAAATTTGTGACAGATTTCTCTGTTGTCCCATTTTGTGTTAAGTCTCTGTGCCTGTTTCTGTGTTTAGGAAAGGCAACTACATGTCCTGTTCTTGAACGTAGTGGCCTTCCGGAGAAGGGGTCCTGTAGTGCTCTGCATGTAATGACCCCTGTTCCCCAGGGCCTGGCACTTCAAGGAGTGCCCCCAATATGTGCTCTGTGCGCTCGGCATTTGCACCCAGGCCACTTTATCCTTCAAGCCAGTTGTCCGCAGAGGCTCTTTTTGTCTATTGGGAGCAGTGTTTGGTCCCCAACCTGAACGTGGTGCATTTTAACCATGTGTGCTCTGGTCTACTAGTGCAATGAGACCTTTGACACCAATGCTGGAACTGAGGCCCCACCCAACTCCCGGGTCAAGCAGATGCAGTTTTGGCAGGGATTTAGGCTAGTCTTCTGGGGAGGAGGCCTGCCATGCCGGGACCTGGGCAAGTGTGACTGGGAAGGGCCGTTCCACCAAAGTGTAGGGGAGTAGGGCCTGATGTAAGCAAGTTAAGGAGTGAGTTTTGGCACTGCTTTGGTTCCTGAGGGTGGGTCTGCATTTATGCTGAAGGGTGGGGCAGTGAAATGGCATCTTCCAGTTCCTTTGTTCCCAGGGGGATCTGTCCATGAGTGCTGCCACTCTGGGACAAATTCTGAGATGAGCAAATAACCTACCTGTTGTGTGCCCCAGATGCTCTTCAGATTGAGTTCAACAATGTATGCCCAAGGGCTGTTTGCCCTGCCTGTCTCCAATAGCTGCCCCAATACTTCTGGGTTCTCCCTGAGCCAAGCCCCATCCTTTAAAAATCCAGGCTTTACGTCCTCCTGGTTGCAAGAACTCATGAAATTCGGACTCTCTTGCTTTCCAAACCAATTGCTATGAGGATTTGTCTCCCTGAGTAGGCTCCCCAGTGTGCTAGTCTGTCTCTCACTCTTCTCCATGAACCACAGCTCCCTACCCACCACAGGAGCCATGGTATCTTTCTCTCCCAAGCCACATCTCCACACTTCCTACCTCCTTCAATATGGCCCCTTCTTGGCACCTTTGGCTGTGGAGTTTGTTCTGTCAGTCTTCAGGTCAAGTTCTAGGGTATTTAGGATGATTTGATAGTTATCTAGTTGTGTTCATGGAATGGGGTTACACTAAGGTCCTAGTACTGTGCCAACATCTTCCCCCTCTTCCAGATAATAATTTAATTAGGGGTTTTCACTCCTGAAGGCTATATTGTCACTACAATTTTCTTATGAAAAACAAAGAGATTTATCACTAAGAATAAAGTAAGGCTGGTAATACAAGGCCCTCATTTTTTGGATATAATTATAATGCATAACTAATTCCATCAAAAGGCAAATATCTGAAATAAATGAACATGATACAAAAGATAGAATTGCTCATTTTTCATATCCAATTAAACAAAATTGTAAAGTCGTATTTAACATTTTAGGCATCACATAGTTTGAATGCGAATAAGGAAGCATTGAGTAAGGATGGAAAAATCATGTTCTAAGAAGTTTTTGGATTATTAGAAAAAAAGTATAATCTGTATGTGTATAAATTAAGTTCATCTTATTAGGACATCTTCCATATTCTATTAAAGACAAGCCTTTTGTACTAAAATGCACAGATGTATTTGTTATTCATTCAGGCTATAAAAAGCTATAATCAAAACCGGAGAGCTAGTTCAAATCTAACAATTCACATGTCTGCACATAAGGAAAGCACATTTTCTCCCTACCTTCCAAACTCTTTGATGACTCAGAAGCTAAACACGATGGCCAGGCCACTTTTGCCTGTGGGATCATTCCTCTACCTGTGGGATCCTGAAATGCCCAACACCTCCCCACCATATGCCAGGTAAACTTCTACTGGATTTTATCTTTACTACATACAGCTCTAAAAACATCTTCTGAATAATGACTATTTTCTCCTCCTAACAATGGTCATCTTAATCATTCCTTCCTTCAGACTATGTTTTTACATACTTTTATAATTTTGCCTGTAGAAATTTAATTCAGTTATTATTATTTTGTTAAGTGTTGTAATGTCTAGTTTTGAAAGAGTGAGACAGAGAGCGAGTAGGGGAGGAGCAGAGAGAGAGGGAGACACAGAATCTGAAGCAGGCTCCAGGCTCTGAGCTGTCTGCACAGAGCCCAATGTAGGGCTCAAATTACGAGCCATGAGATCATGACATGAGCTGAAGTCAGATACTCAACTGACTGAGCCACCCAGGCACCTCAGTTATGACGATGATGATGGTGACGATGTCTTCACTAGGTTATGAGATCCTTGAGTTCCAAGACTGTGCATTTTCTTTGTACTGTGGCACCTAGTGTTTTCAGGCATATAGCTTAATATATTTTTAGGGAATGAATAAATGATGCTATACAAAGCTGGGGTTATTAAATAATAACGCATGTATTAAATACTAAGTTAAAGGTTGGCATTTAGAAACAAAATTCCTTGGGCAGACTAAGGCAGTGGAGTACTGCAGTAATTAATATGAGAAGTACATAATTGGACATAACTTTCCATCTACCCTCAAGGTAAGCAAGCAAACAAACAAACAAAGTGATAAGAAAAGAACACTTTTGCTGTATCTCTGCAAATTTCACTGTGTGCATTGAAAAATTATTTGAGACTTAAAAAAAAAAAAAAACCACTATGAAGGGGCGCCTGGGTGGCTCAGTCGGTTAAGCGTCCGACTTCGGCTCAGGTCATGATCTCATGGTCTGTGAGTTTGAGCCCTGCGTCGGGCTCTGTGCTGACAGCTCAGAGCCTGGAGCCTGTTTCAGATTCTGTGTCTCCCTCTCTCTGCCCCTCCCCTGTTCACGCTCTGTCTCTCTCTGTCTCAAAAATAAATAAATGTTAAAAAAAAAATAAAAAAAAACACTATGAAAATAGATGTTTCTTCAAGGGCTGCTTCATTTTTGATAGTTCAGTCACCACAGTTCTTACCCTCAGAAGACTAGACCTTGGGGTATTTTTCATTTTAGAGAATCAGTAATATTGTAGGAAAATGTCAATGTCTCAAAATTTAAGATAGATTTCTCTACTCAAAAGACAGGTTCTTAGGGGCGCCTGGGTGGCGCAGTCGGTTAAGCGTCCGACTTCAGCCAGGTCACGATCTTGCGGTCTGTGAGTTCGAGCCCCGCGTCAGGCTCTGGGCTGATGGCTCGGAGCCTGGAGCCTGTTTCAGATTCTGTGTCTCCCTCTCTCTCTGCCCCTCCCCCGTTCATGCTCTGTCTCTCTCTGTCCCAAAAATAAATAAAAAACGTTGAAAAAAAAATTTAAAAAAAAAAAAGACAGGTTCTTAGAGGGTCTTGGGTGGCTCAGTCCATTAAGCATCTGACTTCGGCTCAGATCCTGATCTCATGGTTTGTGAGTTCTAGTTCTGCATCGACCTCTGTGCTGACAGCTCAGAGCCTGGAGCCTTCTTTGGATTCTGTGTCTTCCTTTCTCTCTCTGCCCCTTCCTGAGTCATGCTCTGTCTCTGTCTCTGTCTCAAAAATAAATAAATATTAAAATATTCCTATACAATATTATGACCTCACCCAAATTCATTTATTCTATTACCTCTCATTTTCTCCATGTAACAAACAAAAGTTACATTTATTTTATTTTTACTTTGCTTACATTAATTTAGCTGTATGTGAAAGATTTCTGCCTTCCTAATGTTCTTGTTTCCTGCAATGTGAACATTCATGTATTTATCTTAAATTGGCTTCTGCAGCTTATCATTTGCACGTGTGGCCGAAATCTTTGTGTTTCTAAAGTTCTGCCTCTGAATTAATTTTCATCGATATCTATCCTAATGTTTCTCAAATGTATACTAAAGCCTAGATATCTCTCTGCATCTTTAGCCTCCAAAACCTGATATCCAGAAAAGAATGTACACTCATCCTCTTTATAAAATTATCTATACCTATATATGTAATTTTGGTCAGTGGAAAATGGAAATGCTACCTTTGAAAAATTATGATAAATCTTTTGTAACTCTCCCTTCTCCTCCCTGAAAACTGCATATAAATTCTCTCTAAATGTGACCAGTTTTTTTCCCTTCATTTATCTTGAATGTAGTCTTTTTCTTTTCTTTTCTTTTCTTCTCTTTTCTTTTCTTTCTTTCTTTTTTTTTTTTTTTTTTTTTTTTCTGGTCCCGAGCCTGATTGCTTCCAGACCAGCATCCTTTCTTGCCTGAATCATTTCAGTAGTGCCTTCACTGTTTTCTCCACACACATTGCTCCCCAATGTCATGCTATGAACCATCGCCCACATACGTATGATTTTTTACAACCAAAATCTGCCCATGCTTCTTCAGTGCCAGGAACCTCAAAAGCAGACCTCATATGGTTTCTTGAACAATCAACTCTTCCTAGAATCAGCCTTCCATCTTGAGGATTGCCCCTCCGGGGGCACACTATCTCCTTGGCTTCTTTTCCTTCCTTCAACGTGTATCTCAGTTGTTTCCTCCTCAGAGAATCCTTCCCAGCACCTCCCACAAAACTGGGTGTATCTTTCTCTCCAGTGTTAATGCATTATAATTGTTCCACTTCACTTGGGGTTCACCGAAGATAGAAAAGGTATGGTTATCTTTCTCATCATTAGTGCTGGGCATACTTCCTTGCACAGAGTAGGTGCTTAATAAATTTGCAAACTAGGAATAAATGTTTCTGGATACACAAACACGATTCTGTAATTTAAATAATTCTACTCAACCAAGAGCAACTGTTATGTATCTCTCAGTCTTCTGGGCACTGGCAACACAGTAATGGGCAAAACAGACAATAATCCCTGCTCATGTGGTGCTCACATAAAAATGAAATTCGGGGCACCTGGGTGGCTCAGTCGGTTGAGCGTCCGACTTCGGCTCAGGTCAAGATCTCGCAGCTCGTGGGTTCGAGCCCTGCGTCGGGCTCTGGGCTGACAGCTCAGAGCCTGGAGCCTGCTTCCGATTCTGTGTCTCCCTCTGTCTGCCCTTTCCCCGCCCATGCTCTGTCTCTCTCTCTGTCTCTCAAAGATGAAGAAATGTTAAAAAAAATTTTAAGAAAACTTCAAAAAAATGAAATTCAAAGAAAATACACAATGCTTGTAATATATGTATATGATTAATGTCATTGTAAGTTATAAGATCTCCCTAGATATTTTAGAAATAGCAACTGAGTATTGACGATTCCATTAATAATTAAATATATATTAATTTAAGGATCATACCTGTAGTCACATTCTATGAGTATTCAAAATAAAGATGTAGATGAGAAAGGTGTTCCCATACTGTGGGGTTGATTTACCTAACTTAGGACTTGTGCTGTTGGTGCTGGCTTCAGAATACAGTTTAATAGTCCTTTGAATCAAAACCTGATTTATATACAGAAATAGTTAATCACCTGATATAAGTCTCTATGGAGTGTAAGCATATGAAATTCAAGGTTTGGATACTCCATGGACTTTCTAAGATTTTGCGAGCTGTTTCAATGTCATTGGACATTATTAAAAAGAACTGAGCAGTCCTTCATGCATGACTATAATTTGCTTCATATGCAGGTAAATCATACTCTTGAATATGTTAGGCCAGAAATCAAAATAGATTTGACTTCCCTAGCTCCCAAAAGAACCAATATTTCTTCAGATATTTCCTCATTTTCTGTGCCTTTGATTCATCTCACCATTTGTTTATTCCTCCAACCATAGTTACTAAATGTCTCCCAGGTGGCCGAACTCATGCTAATTGCTCTCTCTGATAAAGAAAACAAAAGAGTCTGTGAACAAAAGAAGAAGACATTAAACAAATCCACAAGATACGGAGTTTAGTATATGGTAGGTGGACAACTATACATTGAGATGAGATCTATAAAATGTAAACAGAATTCTAATCTACTTAGGGGTTGCTTCAGGGGTGGTTCATTAAGAACATGACATGAACTAAGGTATTAAAGATTTATTGAAGGATAAAAATGGTGTTGTTAGAAAAGAGGAAGAAATAGAGATCACATTTACTGTGGACAGAGAATGCCCCTGGCAAAGGTGCACATGTCACGTTTAAGGAACAAAAATGAGACTTGCGTATATTTATCGAGTTAAGTTGAAGGTATGTTCATGGGGAGACTGTACAGAACCTGAAGCCTACTGTGGGTCACTTTGACGTTATGCTTAATCAAATGATAAACCACCAGAGGTCCTAAGAAGAATGATGATGTGTGTGGCTTAAAGATCAGTTTCACTTTGAGTAAATTAAAAACAAAGACAAAAACAGGACATGGTTGAAAATAGTTGAATACACTGCAGTATTCCAGGCTAGAGATAAGAGTAGTTTGGACAAGGAAGGCATCATTAGATATGGGAGGAAGTAAATAGAATTAAGAAAGTGTAGTAGATAAATCTGGAGAACTTGCTTAAATATGGGAATAGCAAGGGAGGGAGAGGGATAGAAACTTAGAGATTTGCTTCAAACAGCGGATAGACAATGGTAGCATTCACAGAGATAAGAATCATTGTCTAGGATCTAGATTTGGGTTAAAGATCATGGTTTTCTTTTTAAGACATATTCTCTTTAATATTGTTCAATAAACAATTAGAAATGTGTATTGGTAGCACAAAAAACTGTTGGAGGCACAAATTTTCTTGCCCTGTGTGTAAAGTTGTATATATATATATATGTGTGTGTGTGTGTGTGTGTGTATTTTTTTTCAAGGATGCTAATTGAGTTTAGGACTAAACAATATCACTTTGCCAAGATGCAAAGCTGTGTGCAGAGATAATCCCCCACATCTTAGCCTCAGTGGTAACCAGTAGAGCTAATAAACCAATACCTTGAGGAAATGGCACAAGAAATCTCTTTGGGTACATTAAAAATGTGAATAAACCATATTTTCAGCTTGATGCTTCACTGCTCAAAAATGCCATCTGTTCTGCAAAGCCTGTGATATAAAACCCTAACCCTTTAGACTATCGGTGAAAGCCCCCTGCACAACCCAGGGCTGGCCAACTTCCAGTAATGTTGAATACTCCCTAATGCTCCCTCTCAGGTCTTGACTCAATTCACATTTTTTTTCCTTTCTGTTTTCCACACCCAGTCTAGGGCCTTAGGGGCTTTCTTATGCCTCTGCATCAACAGAAAGGCTGAATTTTAAGGGACCAGCTCCATGCTACTTTGTCGAGACGTTCTTTTTTTAATCTCTCACACACCCCTACCCACCCCTAACCGACACAGATCACACTCACCTCCAAATTCCCAGAAGTCTTATTGATTTTGCTACTTACTTAGCTGTTAGATGTATTTTCTCAGCATAATTTTAAAAATTATTTTATCAGAATTTACATTCACAGGCAGCTATGATAAAACAGTCACAAAATTTTAAAGCTTTTTATTATTTTGCACACACCTCCCCTTTTATAGTCTGCAACCACATAAAACATTTATAATCCACAAACGAAGATATTAAATAGAACCAGAGAGAGCAAAACGGGAATGAGGAGGAAGCACAATGCATTGCAGTACAGAATTTCTGTGACACCTAGCAAATAAACCAAGAGTGTGCGCTGTGCCTTGTAAAGTATTTTAGAAAGCCCAGATGTCTCTACTTCAGTAGTTTTGGTGGCTATGGAATTGTCTTTTTTCTCTTATGGTTATGAGATGATATAGCTAACAATGTAGAGCGCAGTTCTGAGTTCTGGCATCAAATGCTTCCACGGGAGATGCTTCTTATGTTTACGTGGTTGTCACTTTCCTTAGCGGGAACACCCTCAGAGGTGAACCGAAGGGTTTCAACACTGGGCTTGTAATCATCGTAGATATATTTGCCACATGCCCTACAGACTTGTCGGGAGTAATAAAAAGCCTTTTGATTCTACTTCACAGATCCTCGGAGTGAGAGAATCTCATAGTGCACCAGGGATTTGCCATCAAGATTACCAAATACGATGTAAATTATGTTTACAGTTTCTGGATGAAATTCTAACACTTTGAATGTCATGAACTCCTAAAACAGCCTTGCACTAAGATGAATCGTCATGAAATCATCTTTATCTTCGAATAAAATTGTAATTCAAGCTAGGCAGAGATGCGACAGAAATGATCAGCTATGCAAGATGCTACCAGTAGCTTTCCTTAAAATCCAGGAAGTCAAAGCTCTTTGCATGCATGCAGAGACAAAATATGTTTCAAGATTTTTTTTAAAGCCCTGAATAACAACTAATAGGGCTGTATTTTAAATAATCCATTAACAGCATGAGAGCCATTAGTATTATGTGAATGAAGAGACAGAAAAAGATCCTGTTATGTTTGATATATGGACTCTAAAGATGTTGTAGAATAAAATAAGGCTTTTGTTCAGGATTTTAAATCTTGTTTGTTTATTTTTTTCTTCTTCCAAGTTGGATTAATGTATGGCCTTTTCCCCATTCACTATTCCATCAGGCTGGTATCTACCGACTTCCCATCACCAAGGCTCTTAAATCAGTTACAATGTTTAAATAATCCCTTACGGAAGGAAGGCTCATGAACTTTTTTCCTGGATGTTTCCCCAGAACCACCCTGGATCTTCCAAAAATGCAGCAATTCAAGGATTTTCATGGTATGTTTCTCAGCCAGGATCCTTCAGGGACTTGCTCCTACAGTCAGGTCCCGCATCCGTCCTGATTGAGAAGTACTCCAGCCATTCCAAGTAACAGCACTGCAAATGTCAATACTGTTCCTACAAATTGCTTCTGGAATTACAATTCCAAATGGCAGGTGTAATCTGTCCATGTCACTCAATGGTTTAAAATATTCAATGGTATCGTGAAGAACAGTTCAACTTAAATGATATAATAACTGAGGATTATCCTGACGCAAAACACGTCATTATTCTTACAAATTCTAAGTTAAAAGGATATTTTCTCAAGAACTTGAAAAGGAGGAAAAGATAACCCTCCTGTGTTAAAATGAACATTTAAGACAAAGTGGATTAATGGACAAAAACGAATAAATTCCTTGAAAGATTAAATAATTCAGAAGATACTACAGACTGAATACATTAAGAATTGAATATAGGGGAACCTGTGTGGCTCAGGTGGTTAAGTATCTGACTATTGGTTTCGGCTCAGGTCATGATCTCACAGTTTGTGATTTTAAGCCCCACATATGGCTCCATGCTGACAGTGTGGAGCCACTTCAGATTCTGTCTCTCTCTCTCTCTCTGCCCTTCCTCCACTCACTCTGTCTCTCTCTCAAAAATGAATAAATAAACCTAAATTTAAAACAAAAATTAAAAAAAAAAAGAATATATAAACCTACCTAAGGTAAGATGTCAGAACTGGATGACTTTACACAATAAAATTCACATTATTTCATTACTATTGTCCTGAAAAAATATATATACATTCTACAAAATATAAAGTATATTGATATATAATCACAAGATTACATAAAGTACTATAGATCATATATATGCAGGTGGATATCTTCCCATGTAGGACTTGTCTGGCTTCCTGTACAAGGAGAGGATTCACTGGCCATTCAACCTTGGCAGCAATGTCTGATTGAAAATTAAGAAGTTGTCATATAACTCGCCCTATAAGTTGGCAATAGCAAGAGAGTGAGCTGATTTTGACAACGTGAGTATTCTGGCTCTTTTGACAGATAAATTATTCACTATGAATTAATAAGTCAGCATAGTGGGTCAGACGGCTTTTTAGTGATCAATTTTTAGTTCAAACCGCTGACAAATGAAGTTCCTTGTTCTTTCAAGCCTGAAGTTCAAAGTTTTGAAAACATAATGAACATTTCTAGGTGTGGTCACTTTGGAAGCAGCTGCATAACCTTCCTTGGAGGACAAACCCAGCTCTACCGGACAAGCAAAATTTTTCCCCTGCATTATAAAATGGTACTTTATAAATATGGCCACCTATTTGTCTCAACCTCATCAGGCTTGAGGGTTTTTCAGGCATTCAGGTACTCAGAAAATTCTTGGCTCTTGGAAAGTTATTGTATAATAATAAAGGGGACAATCCAACAAGGGGATCTAACAATCGTAACTATTTATGCGCCCAACATGAGAATACCCAAATACATAAAACAGAGCAATATAAAGGAGCTAATAGATAATAATACACTAATAAGAGGGGATTTTAACAGCTTACTTACATCAATGGACAGATCATCTAAACAGAAAATGGCAGATCATCTAAACAGAAAAGGAAACAATAGCATTGGATGATACATGGTAAGAGATGGATTTAACAGATATATTCAGAACATCCCATCCTAGAACAGCAGAACACACATTATTTTCAAGTGCACATGGAACATTCTCCATAATAGATCACATATTAAGCCACAAAAGGAGCCTCAAAAAATTCAAGAAGATTGAAATACCACGAAACTTTTCTGATCAGAATGCTATGAAACTAGAAGTCCACCCCAAGAAAAAATCTGGAAAGAACATATTTATATGGAGGTTAAATAACATGCTACCAAACAATGAAGGGGTCAACCAGGTAATAAGAGAAGAAATTTAAAAATACATGAAAACAAATGAAAAGGAAAACAGTCCAAAACCTTGGAGATCCAGCAAAAACTGTTCCAAGAAAGAAGTTTATACCAATACAGGCCTGCCTTGAAATGCAAGAAAAATCTCAAATACATACACAATCTGAACTTACACCTAAAGAATCCCAAAAGAATCCCAACAAACAAAACCTTAAATCACCAGAAGGAAGGGAATAATAAAGATGAGAAGAGGAAAAAAAAAAAAAAAAGATATAGAAAAAAAAAAAAAGAAAAGAACAGATCAATGAAACCAGGAGCTGGATCTTTAAAAAGGTCAGTAAAACTGATAACCTTTAGCTAGTTTTATCAAAAATAAAAAAAAAAGAGATAAGACTCAAATAAATAAAATCAAAAATGGGAGAGGAGAAATAACAACTAACACTACAGAAATACAAACAATTGTAAGAGAATATTATGAAAAACAAGATGTCAACCAATTGGACAACCTAGAAGAAATGCATAAATTTTTAAAAACCTAGAACTATATAAACTACCAAAACTGAAAGAGGAAGAATTAAAAAATTTGAACAGATCGATTACCAGCAAAGAAATTGACTCAGTAATTTAAACTCCCAACAAACAAAAGTCCAGGACCAGATGGTTTCACAGTTGAATTCTACCAAACTTTTAAAGAAGTATTAATAACTATTTTTCTCACACTATCCCCCCACAAAGAAAGAAATGGAAATAAAATTTCCAAATTATTTTTATGAGGCTACCATTAATTACCTTGATACCAAGACACCACTAAAAAAAAGCCAATGTCCCTGATGAGCATAAATGGAAAAATTCTCAACAAAATACTAACACACCAACTTCAACACTATATTAAAAATAATCATTCACCAAAATCAAGTGGGATTTATTCCTGGATTGCAAAGGTGATTCAATATATGTAAATCGATCAACATGATATTCTACACCAGTAAAAGAAAGCATAAAAACTGTATGATCGTTTCAATGGATGCAGAAAAAGCCTTTGACAAAGTATAACATCCACTGATGATAAAAGCCCTCAACAAAGTAGGCTTAGAGGGAACATACCTCAACATAATAAAGGCGATGTATGAAAAACCCACAGCTAACATTATCCTTAAAAACTGAGAGGTTTCCCCCTAAGATCCCTTAAGACAAGGACATGTACTCTTAACGCTTTTAATCCACATAGTACTGGAAGTTCTAGCCACAGAAATCAGACAACAAAAATAAATGAAAGGAATCCAAATCAGTAGGAAAGAAGTAAAATTTTCAGTATTTGCAGATAAAATGATTGTATATATAAAAAAAACCCAAAAGACCCCACCAAAACCCCACTAGAACTGAGAAACAAATTCAGTAAAGTCACAGGGTACAAAATCAGTGTATAGAAATCTGTTGGACTTCTATACACCAATAATGAAGGAGCATAAAGAGAAATTAAGAAAACAATCCCATTTATAATTGCAACAAAAACAATAACATACTAGAATAAACCACACCAAAGAGTTGAAAGACCTGTACTCTGAAAATTAGAAAACGCCGGTGAAAAAAATTGAAGTCCAAAAGAAATAGAAAAACATTCCATGCTCATGGATTAGAAGAACAGAAAATATTAAAATGTCTATACTACCCAAAGCAAGGTACACATTTAGTGTAATCCCGATCAAAATACCAATAGCATTTTTCACAGAACTAAAACAAACAATCCTAAAATTTGTATGGAACCACAGAAGACCCTGAACAGCCAACGTGGCCTCGAAAAAGAAAAGCAAAGCTGGAGGCATTACGATTTTGGATTTCAAGTTATATTACAAAGCTATATTAATCAAACCAGACACATACATCAGTAGGATGGAATAGAAAGCCCGGAAATAAACCCACAAGTCCATGGTCAATTAATCTTCAACAAAGCCAGAAAGAATATCCAATGGGGAGAAAACAAAACAAAACAAAACAAAACAAAAAAACAAACAAAAGCACACACATACAAAACCTTGTCTCTTCAACAAATGGTATTGAGAAAACTGGACAGTAACATGCAAAAGAAGTAAACTGGACAACTTCCATACACCGTACACAAAAATAAATCCAAAATAGATTGGAGACTTAAATGTGAGACCTGAAATCATAAAAATTATAGAATAGAACACAGGCAGTAACTTCTCTGACATCAATCAGAACAACTTTTTTCTAGATAACTCTCCTGAGGCAGGGGAAGCCAAGCAAAAATAATTATTGGGACTCCATCCATATAAAAAGCTTCTGCACAGCACAGGAAGCAATCAACAAAATTCATACACAACCTACTGAATGTGAGAAGATATTTGCGAATGACATATCTGTCAAAGGGCTAGTATCCGAGATATATAAAGAATTTATGAAAGTCAACACTCAAACAACAAGCAATCCATTTAAAAATGGGCAGAAGACATGAATAGACATTTTTCCAAAGAAGTCATCCAGGTGATCAACAGACACATGAAAAGATGTTCAACATCACTCATCAGGGTGATGCAAATCAAAGCTACCATAAGATATTACCTCACATCTGCCAGAACGACTAACATGAATAACACAAGAAACGATAGGTGTTGGCGAGGACGTAGAGAAAGGAGAATCTCCTTGCATTGTTGGTGGTGATGGAAACTGGTGCAGCCACTCTGGAAAACAGTATGGAGTTTCCTCAAAAACTTAAAAACAGAATCCTTCTATGATCCAGCGATTACACCACTGGGTATTTACTCAAAAACACAAAAACACTAATTCGAAAGGAAATGTGCACCCTTATGTTTATAGCAGCATTATTTACATAGCTCAATGGAAGCAGCCTATTTCCAGTGGTTGATGAATGAATAAAGAAGATATGGTATATATATATGGAATAGTATTCAGTCAGTATACATATATATGGAATATTATCCAGCCATAAAAATAATGAAATCATGCCATTTGCAACAACATGGATGGAGCTAGAGAGTATAATAGTAAGCAAAGTAAGTCAGTCAGAGAAGACAAACACCATATGGTTTTACTCATATGTGGAATTTAAGAAACACAACAAAAAAATAAAGGGGAAAAAAAAGAAGAGAGACAAACCAAGAAACGGACTCTTTATTTTTAAGGTGTATTTATTTTTGAGAGAGGGGAGGTGGGAGGGCAAAGAGAAAGAGAGAGAGAACTCCAACCAGGTTCAGCACTGTCAGCGAAGAGCCTGACAGGAGACTCGAACCCATAAACCATGAGATCATGACCTGAGCTGAAACCAGGAGTCAGAGGCTTAACCGACTGAGCCACCAAGATGGCCAGAAGAAGCCGACTCTTAACTATAGAGAACAAGTGATGTTTACAGAGGGGAGGTGGGTGGGGGTTGGAGGAAAGAGGTGACAGGGATTCAGCAGTGTGCTTGTCACCCCGAGTATCGGGCGTTGTACAGAAGTGTATTGTAAACCCGAAATTAATATTACACCGAACTCAGTGTTTTCCTAGTTACAAGGGAACTTGGCCCGGCAGGTAAGCAGTAATGCAGTCCTGGTGCCTGAATCTGCACATTGGTAATGTTTCCAAACTTGATTTTGGTACTTATCATTATTACATTGAATTAAACTTTTCTTAAACCATGTCTAACAAGAATGCAAGAAAGGAAGCTAGTTTGAACTCTGCTTCTGGTGCCAACAGCATTATATAATGAGGTAAACACTGGTAATTGTGTTTAGTTCAATAACACTTTTAATTATGGTTGAGCTCTCCTTCCGAGTCTATGGATTTTACGGATGCAAAATAAACAGCTGAAAGTCAACTGAAGGCAGCCTCATGGATTTCTATTGCCTAATTAAAGTACAGACACATTGCTTTTCCCGTTGTGGCCCTAAGGAAAATAAGCTTGTGGCTCATAATTTCATCATCAAAATCCTTTTTGTTTAAATATGAGATTAATAAAATTATATCTTTAGTTCCTGCCTATCCTGCATGCTTACCCTTGGGTCTGGAACACGATAGGTACTTGGTTAATTTCTGCTGAATGAAGAAAATGACACTAAAATTAACATACAAAACAGAGTAAATAAAATTTGTTGGTTGGGGCTGATTTTGACTATTTCTAGGCACAGACAATGAAGGGTTAATGACTTCTATTTTCAGAACTAATTTCCTTCATGTCTTTCCACCTTTAACTCATTCAATTTCCCCCACAACCTCCTCGATGTGCATTCTAAAATGATAAATGGCGAAGAATATTAATGCTCCGGGGCCTGCTAATCTCCTGCCTTCTGGCAACATTTATTTCCTTTAGAGAGTTTCATCCATATTTACTAAATACATAGTGACAAAATAAATCAATGACAAAATTAATTGGAATCAATCGTGGGCTTTTTTTGTTGTTGTTGTTCATTCTCCTGTGGTCCCCCTGCTTCCTGTGAAAAGGGCCATTTCAAAGGAAAGACAACACTGATCATGTACGCTTATGTTCTTAATCCGATATATCTGAATGAAACATGACAAAGGAAATGATGTAAAACCAATTAAAAGGTGAGATTGACACTTTCTTTTTTCGTTTGTTTGTTTTAATGCTTCAAGTTTGGGTCTTGAGGGCTTCTGACCCAGAGAAATAGGCTAATTTCTAGAACACTGGTTAAGGGAGTCAGTTCATGGAATAACAGTTTATACAAACTGTATGAAAAAGAATTAAGTGTCTGAATTTTCAGAAGTATTGAGAGGTACAAAACACTCAATCTTTTGCTGCCGAGACAATCTTCCTTGATTGACTTCCTTCCATTTTTGACACACACACGGATGCACATGTTGCCAGAACTTCTCCCCAAAAGGTAACATTTTTTTGCATCTGCAGCATCAGTAAGGAGGAATTTACTCAATAGGAAATTACCATTAAAAACCTATAGCACCGTGACAAAAAAATTAAAAACAAGCAAACAAAAAACACTCAGAGATCCCCAGGAGAAACAAAGTTGGGATCGATAACATCATTTTTTTTTTTTTTTCAAACTCAGAAACTGCATAATCCATTCAGCTAGTAGGCATCTCCGTTTTCAGCAAAGTCACTTGGGAGAGCAGTCTGCTCCAATTTAGAAATTTCTCCCTCCTTATTTCCTCTGTTCATTCAGATGTATTTTCTATGAATAAACCTGTAGACCCTGTGTCCTCAAGCAGGTGTCCTTCCTTGATGAATCAGAAGATATCCCATTTTATATTTAAAATATTTCCACATCAAAATTCAGAGTTTCATCTACAGAAGAGGATTAAGCAAAAAATATTTACTGGAGATTTATAGATGTAATTATATTACCCCAGTGGCTGTTAAATGTTAAGAGGTTTTCTACTTGTATAACAGATTAACATTTTCAGGATTTGTAACTGAATCACAACACTAAAAATTGCAAATGAATATATTGCTTTTATATTCTAATTTGAAGAATTCAAGAAATGTATCATTTTGATGGTGTTTGCTTTTGCACAAAATAGGCTTTAGTTAAAAACAAATGTCGTTTCTATTCTATGGTTTCAGTGAATTATATATGCTCTGCTTTTTCTTCCCTGAAATCCGGTAAGGTTTCTCAGTGTTCCAATGTAATAAATATAGTACTCAACATGTGGCTCACAATACAATCTGTTAAGCAGTCTGCAGGATGAAAAAACTGTGAAATGAAAAGAATACACACTAGAAATTTTAAAAAGGCTTAAACAATTTTTTTTTCTATCTCAATGCAATTACATCACAGGACAGATGATTTTGCTGTGGGCTGAATAAATCAGCTTCCACAAAGAGGACTCACCCAGGTCCAGTCCTGTGATTTGCACGTCTATCTCCTGATTTCTACAATCTCTACATTAGCAGAAGGACAGTCAAGAATAAAATTATGTGGTTCGTCGCCTTACTGAATTGGTCTGAAAGAAGTGTTTCTATGCCAACTCCATTTAGGGTCACAAGGTAATGAATTCCTATAAAATTATGGAGAGAAGCAGGGATGAGCGAAACTAAAACTTTACAAAGCTGGGTTGTCATTACAGGTGTTTACAGGGGTGATGCGAAGGTGTATCCCACACTACGTACATGGTACCCAAAGATCAAATACTCTGCTGGCTGTAGCTAGACCAGGAGCAAAGAAGATAAGAAGAATTTTGCGTTGATTCCTGGAAGGGAACTAACAGGTTTCCAGAGCAATCCTTTAATCTTGACTGAACACAGCCCCAATCTCTGTAAAACTTCAGGAACTCATAAAGCATGAAGTCTTAACACTAAATCATTGTACTATCTGATATATATGTTGACTTCTTCTCTGGGCAATGATGAAATAAGGAGTGAAATGTGGGAAGTGCTCAGTGGAAAGGTTAAAAGGAGAGGGGTGTGCGTGTGTGTGTGTGTGTGTGTGTGTGTGTGTGTGTGTGTGTTTTAAGGAAGGGAAGAATGGATCAGGTAAATGACAAAGAGGGCAGAAGAAAAAAAAATTGAGGAATCTTGATGGATACCTTAAGAGATATAAAACTTTGGTGCATACAGCATTTAAAGAGCTAGAGCCCAGCATCACAGCTCACACATGTTTGAGCAGAAAAAAACAATACTAGAACAGCAGAATATATGACGCGTTTATTAAAAAAGAGATCATCATGTGTGTCAAACACATGCGAAGGCTATCGGAAGATTTCATTCATTTTTTTTTTCCAAAAAAGGAGATGTGGATGATGAGATTAATAGAAAATACTTTTTTTTTTTTCCAAGAAGGTATTTAAATCCTGGATGGAAGAACATTTGAAGCAACTTAAATGTTTCTAAATATATGTAGTACCTAAGGAAGCCAGGTTCACAGTTAAGCTAAGGCTGTTAGTGAATCTGACACCTGGCTTCAAGGCAGTATACATCTCAAATAAGTCCAATTATGTAGGAGTGGGAACAGTAATTTGCATCATATTTTCTTCTCCCTACTGAAACTTCCATTAATAAGGCAGACAGTAATTTTAAAATATATGTTGGCCTTCTCGAGAGAAAAACAGCTTTTAAGGCTTTTGACTTATTTTCAATGTGCCAACAATTGTTTATGTCTCTACCATTTAACTGTGTTTAAGACAGGAATTTACCACCGAATGCAGTGGGCACTTCAGGAAGATACATCAGGTATATACTACAGTTGGAAAGCATGGCCCAACATTACACCTACCTGGAATATTCAAATCCAGTCCCAGACAAAAAGATGTCGGTCTCTATATAATAAAAAAATAAATTACCACTCTATCATTGAAAGGACTTTGATTGGTAAGTCAACATCCTAATATGCCCTCATTTGGCTAATGAAAGTTAATCTTTCTAGGTGTCGTTATTTTGTCTTATTTATAATAAGGGAGTTGTTGAGGGGAGCCTGAGTGGCTCAGGTGGCTAAGTGTCTGCTTCTTGGTTTGGTTCAGGTCATGATCTCATGGTTCATGGGTTCAACAAAGCCCCAACCTCCACAACGCCCCAACCTCCCTTCCCTTCCCCCACATGGGGTTCCACGTTGACTCAGCAGAGCCTGCTTGGGATTCTCTCTCTCCACTTCTCTCAAAATAAATAAATAAACATTAAAAAATAAGGGAGGTGTTGAAAGCTTTACTGCTGATATACTTTGTATTTTTTCTCATTGTAGCTGCTCTAGGTGCCACCATCTGCCATGTCGTTCCTTCCACCTTCCGGTCTCTCCTCAGACACGTCAATCAACAAGGCTTCCACAGAACAATCCAGGACCATCCTCCCAGACCCTGGGACTTCGCTACGTATTCCTCTTAACCGGGTCTTATTTTTATCCCCATTTCACAGAGGAGCACACCACATAGCAAGTGGTGGAATGTGCAATGAGGATTCATCCCAGGGAGGAAGCTTCCAGATCCCAAATACTAGCTCACTGTGATGTGGAAGCTGCCTCAAAACCCAAAAATGTCTAATGAGTAAGTGTCCATTCTCTGAGCAAAAAAAAAAAAAAAAAATGTCCCTTAAAATTTAAAGGCCCTTCTCTTTCTACTGTGTGTGAACGCTGGGAGCCATTTCAGTGCACAAAAGGGCAAAAAGGCATCCCTGGACCTGTTTGGCTCTGCCTGGACACGTTTGGATTGTTGGACTCTGAGCAGGGAGATACATGCAGCTCATTTCATACCACCACCAGCCCGGTGGTGATTTGAGGAAAGAAGGTGTGTTTTCCGACTAGCAGTTTTGAAAAGTAATAAAAAGAAACCTCATTTGGAATAAAGTTGGAAAGCCACCTGGGAGAGCTCCCAAGTTCTACACAGCTTGCAGATACCAGAGGGAGGAGGGAAGGCTTTCTCTTCACCCTGGCAACAGCCCAGCCAATAAGAGGCAGTCACAACTCAGCCAGTGAGAAGCTGCTATAGCTCAAACTCCCCGTTTTCTCCAATGGACATTTTGTTTACAAAGCCTCTCCCTACCCCCCTTTCCTCTGTAAGAGAGGGCTCCTCCCCTTTGTCCTGTGGACTTGCTTATGCTTTTGCTGTAGCGTGCTTGTCCCGGGTTAAAATTAAACCGGGTAAAAATTAAAATTAAAAGGGTTAGGGATTACAAATTGGACGATTTAAAGTAATATTATTTTATTATTTTTTTTAATTTAATGTTTATTTTTGAGAGAGAGAGATAGAGAGAGAGGGAGTGGGGGAGGGGCAGAGAGAGGGAGACACAATCCGAAGCAGGCTCCAGGCTCGGAGCTGTCAGCACAGAGTCTGATGCTGAGCTCGAACCCACGAACCGTGAGGTCATGACCTGAGCCGAAGTTGGATGCCCAACTGACTGAGCCACCCAGGCGCCTCTAAAGTAATAATTTTTTAAATACTAATTGTTCTTTACACAAAAAGTGGAAATCGGATACGAAATATTTCAATCATGTGACCTTACAGATGCTGGTAAGAAGTGTCTTTTTATCATTATTATGATAAACAGAAATGCCGACTAAAGGTGATTTAATACTTCATTTTTTAAATTAAATACATGTAAATAGAGTGGTAATGAAGAAATGCAAAATGATCACAAAAATATAATAGGCAATTTATGAAAACGAGTGCTCTGGTGTTTTGCAGGGGATAAAAATTTCAGCCTAAAAACAGTAGACAACGTGGGATAGTTACTCGAATTTCTCTCTCTCTCTCTTTTTTTTTTTTTTTTTTTTTTGCCTCCCAGGACAGTTGAATTACTTTTAGAGTGATCTTGTGGAAACAAACAAACACACACAGAAGTTTTAAAAGCCCATTGATTGTGGGGTTGGAAATTGTATCTTTCCATTGTAGCTCATACTCACATGGTGACCTGGGTCAAGGCAATTAGCCAGCCGGGCACGGGTGCCATCTGAGGGAATCACATCTGCTCATGCTCACTAGCGCTAAGCTCTGCAGATTTTTATGCCTCTTAGATTTGACAGTGGCACAGGGCATAGACGACAGGCATTGCCTTCCCTTGCCCCCTTCCAATTTCCCTGCTCACTCTCTCTTGCAACTCACGGCCACAGATGGTATCTGGTGAATGAAGCTACCCTGTTAAGCAGTCCTCATATCCATTAATGCTGCAATTAGTTCTCTGAGGCTGATGCTATGGAGAAAAACAACAAAGACTGATTAATGCAGTTAGGTCACACAAAATGAGTGGAGACATTTTTCCCGATTAAATGACGGATCCAAATGAAAAGGGTTTTCTTCTTTGCTAGCTTTTCTGCCTCCCTATCGTGATGTTTCTTATTAAATAGTAGGAAACATACCAGCTTAGTCTGATTTGTCTGCTCATTATGTGGCTGCCACCAAGAATTGCAAAACCATTGCCTAGACAGTTGAGAGACTAAGCATTTAAGCTAAGCTACTTCATAACTAAGTTAGGACAACGTAGACAAGGAAAAACTAAAAGAATGAGCAAAGCAATAATCACACGTGAACACATGCATACACATATTCATTGGGAAGATATCTGCAGTGTCATGCAAATGTTTTTAAGATACTTAGTGTGCATAGATCTCATTCATATAGATAACTTTTTTTTTCAATAGAAAAAAATGTGTAAATTATGAGCGTGAGATTAATTTAAGGAAGAAGTAATTTTCATCAAACCATGTCCAAATATGCTCTTACTTTTAAAAGTGCCTATATGCTGGTTATCTGCTTTCTCTGGTAAATTAAGTCTACAAAAAAAACAAAACAAAACAAAAAAAACAATGTTGCGCTCCTGCATTGTCTCCATTTTGAATATGAAGAACTGGCGGGCCAGGCTTTCAGTCTCTCTAAATGTTGGCGAACAATAAACCAGATATCTCCTTAAGAAATCACTAAGGAAGAGTGTTTGTTTCTACTACAAAGGATCTGTATAAGAAGGTCCCTCTATGAGACTTGCTTTGAGTACTGCAATGTGGAACAAAGCCTCACATTGAAAGAAAGGACTTTAAATAGATGTGATACCGCTCAAAATGTATTTCGGTACATTTTTTGTGAGGTATTGAAAGAACAAGACTTTGTGGTCTAGATAAGAAGTAAGACCAGGGAAGGTGAAGGAAGTTTGGGGGCAAAGCGGTAAGTGTTTGATGGGGCACATACAATCCTGCTCTGTGTGGGCAAAGTAGATATGTAAAAATAGACATCATAGTTGAGGGCGTATTGGAGGTATCTTGAATGCATTAGAGCTGTTTCCAGTGTCTGGCTGTCACAGTGATGCTATTTTGATTTCTGCGCATGTTTTCTGATGAATATGTGTATGCGTTTTCTTAGGGCGTGTGCCTAGGAGTGCGATTTCAGGGTTAAAGAATGTATGTGCATATTCAATGTTAGGAGATGCTATACAACAGTTTCCCAAGGTAGTTGGCTCAATTAAAAAAAAAATGTTTACTTGTTTTTGTGATACAGAGAGACAGAGTGGGAACAGGGGAGGGGCAGAGAGGGAGGGAGACGCAGAATCCGAAGCAGGCTCCAGGCTCCGAGCTGTCAGCACAGAGCCCGACCCAGGACTCAAACTCCGACCGTGAGTTCATGACCTGAGCTGAAGTTGGATGCGTAACCGACTGGGCCACCCAGGCGCCCCTAGTTGTGTCGATTTAAACTCCCACCAGCAGTGAATAAAGTTTTATTTATCAACATCCTCAGCGACACTTGTTAGGTAACTGTAAGTGTTTAGCCTTCAGATGGATATGTAGTCATATGACTGCTGATTTCAATTGGCATTTCCTTGATGATTTAGTACAACTGAACATGTTCACATGTTTATCAGATGCATGAGTATTGTCTCTTTTCCTGTTAGGTTGTCTGCTTTTTTCTTAGTCATGTGGAAAGGTTGTTCTACATTCTGAATATGGGTTTTGAAAATTGTATGTATTACAAATGTCTTCAACTCTGTGCCTTGAAACTTTCACATTTAGTTCTGTGACCCGTCTTAAATTGATTTCGTGTATGGTGGCAAGTGGGGGTCAGAATTCACCTCCAGTTTTCTTATGGATATATAATTGGTCCAGGATATTTACTGAGAAGACCATCCTCTCTTACTGCATTGCTGTGATACTCCATGGTTTGGTAGTTGTTGTTATTGGATAGATTAGGTAAAAGTGTTAGAGTAGGCAATTAGTTAGGCTTTCACAGGATGCCTGGAGACCAGCGGAGAGGAAGTCAAGGCATGTTGTTAGGAAAGTTAGCAACTGCCCTGGCAGCATTCCACAAACTAGACCATAAGCAGCCAGATCAAACCAGACAGGCCCAAGACAAAGAAGGCCTGAGACCCTGACCACCTAGAAACAAAAATGTGTGCAAACCTACCCCCAAAGAAATCCCCTCCACAAGTAATAAATCTCTCTTCCCCGCTTAGTTAACAACTGTCAATGAAAGACAGAGACCTAAACGCCGGGCCCAGGTCTGCCTGGAGCTCACCCACTCTTCTATCTTCTATCTCTCTCTCTCTCTCTGATAAACTCTTTGCCTGTGCCACTCAACCACTGGTCCATCTTCAAATTGTCTTCCTGTGATGAGAGTAAGAGCCTCTGGTGATTTCCGGCCATGGGCTGGACAGAGCAGTCTACCCAGCAATAAAGATACAGGTGAAAGATTGTTTCTAAAATTTATATTTTCCATTTTTCTACTTCTTTAGTCTGCACCAATACCTCGTTGCCTAACTCCTTTCAATTTCAGGTAAGTATCAGTAAGTGGTGTATAGGAGCATCCAGGTGACTCAGTTAGTTAACTGACTTCATCTCAGGCCATGATCTTATGGTTCATGAGTTTGAGCCCCACATCAGGTTATGTCTCTGTGTTGTCAGCACAGAGACTGCTTGGGATTCTCTCTCTCTCTCTTTTTCTCTGTCTTTACCCCATGTGCTCGCTCTCTCTCTCTCTCTCAAAAATAAGTAAACATTTAAAAACATTAAAAAAATCTCTTCTTTTTTAAGATTGACCATTCTTGGCTATCTTTATTTCCGTAACAATTTTAATATTAGTGTTTCAATATCTACAAAATTAGATATCTTCCCTTTTATATTTGTTTAGAGTTTTGAAAAATAAAGTTTTAATTTTTCATATAATAAATCTATAAATCTCAATCTTAAATTTCTCTCCATTTCAGGACTTTGGACAGACTATGTAAGTATCAGAAAAAAAAAAAGTAATGACTTAGGGTTTCTCTGTTTTCCTTATTTAGGCATCCAACCCAGTTAGTTATCTCCAATTTATTTTGGTGTTGAATGGAAAATAGGGTAATGCCTTTATGGTTGTCTTAGTTTCTATTCAGTCTTCCAAACAAAGTATCAAATAAGTCTCTATGTTACACACATTACATATCTGGTAATGCTATGATGTTAAGAATTCGTAGGAAAAATGAGGGAGAATTTTACAAGGGATTATCTGCTAGAATGTCTAGATGACTGTTATAGTCACTCACAATTCAAACATTCTATTATAATTTTAAACTTGTTGCATAATTTAACAAGTAAGGAACACTTGTCTTGTTCAAGGTCATAGAGACAGTAAATGCCAAAGTAAAACAACAAGAGCAAAGAAAGCAAAATGCATACAAACACACACATACACAATAATGCCATGTGACTGTCACTCAGAAATTGTTTGTACTGATAAGAGATATGATATTAAAAATCAAGTTCAGTGGGGTTCCTGGGTGGTTCAGTCAGTTAAGCATCCCACTCTTGATATCCAATCAGGTCATGATGCCAGGGTCTGGGATCAAGCCCCTCATTGGGCTCCATACTGAACATGAGCCTCCCTGGGATTCTCTCTCTCTCTCTCTCTCTCTCTCTCTCTGTGTGTGTGTCCCTCTCCCCTGCTCATGCTTGCTCTAAAATAATTAATTAATTAATTAATTAATTGTGGGGCTTGAGCTCATGAACCATGAGATCATGACCTGAGCCAAAGTCAGACGCTTAACTGGCTGAGCCACACAGTCAGTTAAATTAATTTAAAAAATTAAAAATCATGTTCAGTAAAAATGGAATATTTCTCCATTACAATTACAAATTTAGTGATCCCAGTATGGTTTCAAAGAAGAGAATTTGAATGGTGTCAGTATTTAAACATTTGAAATGAATAATTTCAGGTAGTACATTAAGATAAATGAAAAATCTTCCCCCTAAAAAACTGAGTATCAAAGTTTTTGTGTCTGAATTTTTTCTAGCAACCATTCACAATAGTCGCATTTATCAAATAGTCACTTTATATGGTATCTTGGAAATTCTTTTGTTTCTTTTAAAATTCCAAAGCCCTGCTATAACTGAACAGCTATAGGGGTGTTTGCTATTATATTAGCAAGTAGATTCTAATTCAGAGTTTTATTTATTTTTCTTTGTGGATTTCTGCTAAATTGTGGGATAACATGAAAACCTTATTACTTGAATTAGTGGGGAGACGGGGAAAATGGATTTTCAGAAACAAAGATTAAACTTGTTTGGGGCATGTTCAATATGCTTTCTGGAACCTACCATTTGTGTGTGTATATATAAAAGTTAAATTCAGTTTACTGCAAAAATGTAGCAGACGAATATGAGGGAGGCCTTTTGCTCTAAGGGGTGACTTCTGGGCTCAGACTCGTCTCCTGCCGCCACACTAATGGATTAAGACTTGCCCCTTGAGGGAAGTGTTCACTTCAGGACAACCTTTGATTAACCTACTCAGGTCAAAACTGTCAAAAGAATAAACAGCAGCAGAGAAAATCAAATGTTCCTGTGGGAAAATACGGGAGCAAAGATCAAATTGACAGGGCTTTAGATTCTCAGATTCATCAAGCTTATGAAAGTTGAAAGTCACGAACCTTTTTAAAGTTATGTTGCCGAAAGTGGTAGGGAGCATTTTCACAGAAAAAGTTGAGACTTCTCCCATTTTCGTTTGCCACTTGGGTCCACGGTGAGCACATCAATTCTCCGTAATCCACGACTGGGTGATATCATGGCTCTTATCAATTTGTAAAGCACTGACATGTTTTTTTTTTTTTTTAATATGTTTCTAACTCTTCAGCCAAGATATTAATAAAAAATGAGAAAATCAGACATGGCGGTGATCTCTGTTGCACCCTGCATGGTGAACCAATATAGTGTGCTATAAATGTTCTCCTAGAGCACATTTTAAAGACTCTCATGAGCCTCATTTCTGGGACAACATGTGCATTTCTTAAAGTATTAAAGTAAGACTCCACCCCAAGAATTACATTGAAATATGTATGCTTTGTTCTTTTCATTTTCAAAATGTGCTCATTATAATTCAGACATGAAAATGATGGTTGAGAACACCAACTAGTTGACATGCTATTGTATATTTTAGACAACCTCAGTAAATAAAAATTAAAGTGGATGTAATAAAAATCACATGCTCTCATTTTAGAAAAGTTGCATTTCAAGAATAAATTAAGAGTAATTGAAGTACATGACCTGTTGTTAGTCCTAATGTAATCCCATTATGATGGTAATATAAATTAATTTCAAAGTATTGTAATTTTCTGATCATATGTGACAGGTCAACTATTTGGTGTAAGAGAGATCAATAGACACTCATATACGAGAAAACATAAAAATATACGTAAACATTTCATACTCTAGAAAATCTTCTATAAACTGGAAAACCCAGTGATACGAGAATACCTTAATGCATTGCTTCTTTCATTAGTTAGAGATTATAAAATACAATTAATTATGATGTCACAACTACCTCTATGAGCACATATTAGGTAATTCAATTTCACTTATTTTTGTTTATATATTTTATGCACCTAAATTTGCATCTATGATATATCACATTCTGTTTATAGATCATATATATTTTTTACACATTTGATGTCAAGAACAGTTTACCTTATTTTGCAATTTGGAGTTTGAACATCTTAGTTACCACTAGTCTCTTAAAAGATAACTGCAAAAACCATAATGTAATCCTAACCAAATCAAATTTATCAATGGAATATGTTACTCTAAATTATTTTTCATATATAAAATTAAAACCAATGTTTCTGAAGTCATCAAATATTCCCTTCAGTCACTTATAACAATAAAATAGCATTTTTCATATCTATCATGCCCATCCAACTGTTTGCTTGTTGATTCTCCTTTCTTGACAGACAAGGTCGTTTGGGCTCTTACCTATGTGCCAAGGCACAATTTCTCTCTCTCTCTCTCTCTCTCTCTCTCTCTCTTTTTAATGTTTATTTATTTATTTTGAGAGAGAGGAGGAGGGAGCACAAGTGGGAGAAGGGTCAAGAGAGAGGGAGAGAGAGAAAATCCCAAGCAGATTCTGTGCTGTCAGCCCTAGAACCTGATGTGAGGCTTGATTCCACGAACCAAGAGATCATGACCTAAGCTAAAATCGAGGGTTGAACACTTCACTGACTGAGCCACCCAGGCACCCCTCCCAAACTATCTCTATGTCATGTTTTGTTTTTTTTTTTATGAGTGGATGAAGATTTTCAGATTGTAAGAGTATAAATTAAATGCTTAAGCATCTCAGATTTTAGATATTTTTTTAACTTTAACCAAATTTTTGCCTCACACAGAAACTCTAATATATTTATTATTTATTGTTTTCATCCATAAGGTCATTGCGTTGATAATATTTCCAAGATTCTAGTACTTTATACTCCATTTATGAACTTTGCTATTATCTTTAAAGAACCGGTCTAGTTTTTTGAAAACCTCGGGACCATGGTACTCAATGATGAATCTTTCAGAAACTTCTTGCCTGATCATTTCTTATATTTTTATCATCTGTTCTTTTCTTTTTTCTAACTGGAGAGTGAGAAATAGTGAAATGAGGTATATTCTTCATAATGCTAGCCTTCTTTTAACATCTTCTCCTACCTGAAGCAAGGCAGTGTTATTTATATAACCAGAACTTTTACAGCTAGAACTGTCACTGAACTATCAGCCATTCAGCACTTAACCATATCCTTCACTGAATCTAATTTTCTTCACTAGAAACTGACTTGAGACATGCCTTAGCTGCTCCCTACCTACTTGTTCCACTCCCAAACTAAAAAGAAAAAAAAGCGTTATTAGTTGACATCATCCTTATGCAACTGACAAGCAAATAACGTCTCACAATAAACTAGAATCCAAAAAAAGTCTTAAATCTGAACAAATAATTTTTTTTCTATAGGCATATAATGCACACACTGAAACATTTAGAAACATCACTAGCTGCCCACCTATCTTGGATGATGGATTGTGTGGCTGATGCCAGTCACATTAAGTCCATGCTAGTGGGTGAGACCACAAAAGAAAAGGAAGTAAAGCAATATCTTTAGTTCAGTGAAACTTTGAAACTGGGATGATTCGCTGATAGTTTTCATTTAGTGCTGTCAGTTTTAAAGACACTTACTCTGCACTGGGAATTCATACTGGGAAGATTACTTGCTAGAATTTTTGTATGGGCTCTAATGAAATCATTACCAAGAAACCTGCACAAGGGGCTCAGCCTAATTAACTTTATTTCCATGCAATCTTTTCAACATTGTCATGCCAGGATAGTAAGAAATTATTTTTTTCCCACTATAGATGGCGGTGGCTGCAAAAACAGAGCTGCTCAATAAGGTCTGTAAGGACATTGCCTCTAAGAGGAGGCAAGCAGAGAGAGAGATAACACATATATAACAACAATAATACCAATGGCTTTCGCTTTCTCTTAGATCCTGTATTGTCCTCGAGACCATTCATTCTCAAAGTACAAAAAGTGGGGGTAACACGCACAAACCTACCACACTAGAGCTAATTCCAAAGGAACCAATCAAAAAATGTTGGCTTCCTCCCTTCTCATAACCTGGATTTCCTGATTCTCTTCTACACATTGTACTGACTGTGTCAGCAATCAGGAAAGAACCCACGCCGGAAGCATGGAATCTCCTTCTAAATGCACAAATGACGGCGTCACTTCATCCAGCCCTCTTTGGTTTCCACCCAACGTTCAAGTGTGCTGGGAAACCACATGGCATTGATTTAATGCATGATTATAGATACTAACTACCTCTCCTTCACTACTCAGGACATTTTGGATACATTTAGTTAGAAGGTAGCTTCCCTGACTCCAATATCCTACTCAGTTCTTCCATGATATGACCACAGCACTGTGGTCTCTATCACATGGTCCAGTCTCTAGAAAAAGACTGCTCTGGGTTGAGAGTATCTCATATGAACCAAGCCTAAATATTTCTGAGTCTCAACACAAGTGGATAATGGAATTCTATTACAGATTATCAAAGAAATTCCTATGGTTTCAGGCTTAAGGAGATATTTTGAAAATATAGCAATAAGTTTATTTCACACCAGAAAGTCTTAGGAAAAATGAATTTCTCAGAACAAATTGCAAAAGTTCAATCATAACTCCTAATAAAATTTCCCTTCCATTCTGTACATTAATACTGATGAATCCTTAATCACAAACACCTAAGAGAAGGAACAAAGACAGAATGAAAAAGAAAAACCAAGTTATAGCTCACTTATAGACAGAATTCGACCCAGGAAATAAATTTAATAGATAGTATCCCCTTAGAATTTATCAAAGCAAATAGACATTGTCCAAATCAGTGTGCTTTAAGAGTCAGGTTGACCTCCAGTCAAGTTTAGTTTCTCATTATCTTTTGAATAGTTAACATCTATGCCTCCTGTCATGTGCCAACAAAAGCACTTTATTTGAGTTATTTTGTAAATCCTCCAAAATGAGGGCGATTGCAACCATCACGTGCTTTTGATAGGGTTAAATGACATGAAGAAGAGGAAACAGTGCATAGGAACGATCTCACTATTTTATATGTAATGAATCTAGAGCTGAGAGCAAGTAAATCACCATGAAAAGAGAAAAAAGTCCAGAATGACACGTGGCATTCATCAATATCAAGTTCTAATGACTGCAAAGACCATGCTGTATTTTGTGGGTAATTTGCGACAGTAAACACTTTTTTTTTTTTCCTTCTGCCGACACTGTTTGCCCTCATGGCAACCCAGCTCGGGTCATGGAGCATCAGGTCACCATTTCTCTCAGAATAGGGAGTAAAGTGTGTGCCCAGAAAACAAAGGCAGTAAACATGAACGTTTGAAGCTTAAATCTATGGGTATATCAGTGAAGTTCCATAAGTTAAGAATCACTCTGATACGATATGATGAAACATAATTATTGTCTCTCAAAATTTCTAAACTAAACGAGTGTATCTGCTAGAAAAGAAGCCAAAGAGAGCATACAATGTGCGTACAAAGAGGTCTCTGGGCATGTGTCATGACTGGTAGTAAGTTCCAAGGAGAGATATGGCAGAACTCACTCTGTGTTTCGGTTTGGGAATGGGTGAGAAGTTCTTACTGGATGGGGACAAGAGAAGGAAACCCAAGAGCTGTCCCTCCTGTTCATGGCATTACAGACATAGCGTAGGGATGGCGATGTAGAGGTCTCATCCCATGAGGCAGAGCTCACTTATTTGTGGTCATGAGTTAATACAGGAAGGTACTGAAACACTCCTTCCCTTGGAATTCAGCTTAGGGATTAGCTGAGGCAGGGCTGTTTACATGGTCAGTTGTCTGGACAAGGGGCTATTGAATCAGGAGGGATGTTGGATTATCCTAAGGACTCCAGTATCTTTCAATAGATACTAGTGCCACATGTAAGGACCATAGAGGATGGTTTCCATGGGTAGAGGTAAGGTAGCAGAGGATTAAGAACTCTCAAATAGGCAGTGGGTAAGACTTCCCTGCAAGTTGGAGGTAACATGTGGCTAAATACCAGAGACATCAAAGAGAGGAGGATATCCTTAAATGATTAGAAAAGCTGAGAAATCTTGGAATTTGATTGAAAGTCCTTAGAAAAGACCAATTTTGATACTCAGAAAGAATAGAGGCTTAAGACAACCAATCTATGTATAAGGAAGGAAACATACATTGCTGCATAATGGAGTTCTAACTATGAAATCCATAGCCATCTTTCCACTCGTATTATTTCTTTTTTCTTTCATTTCTTTTCTTGAAACTCTGGCTAAAGCTGGGTCACAATGGGAAATGTCAATAATAATGGATAAAAATCACAATATTTAAGTTTTACTTTCAATCTCCTTTATCTTTAGGTGGAAAGAAGAAAGTAACTCTACAATTTGTTTTTGAATATTTTTGATATGGTAATTCACAGCTACCAGCTTGGAATATCTCACCTCTTCAAAGCTTTGAAGCATGGAGAATCTTTGAATATTTCAGTATTTTTTCTCTTGCAATGCAGAAGAGGAAAATCTGATTTCCAGAAGCCAAGGAAAAGAATCCCTTCAACTCTTAGCCAATATTTAATTTCACAGAAGCTGGAGGAAATGTATACAGCCCTTGGAAAAGTAACATTAGCATTATAAAACCGAACTTCATGATCAGCTAAACAAAATGGCTTTTTAATATGTGTAGTTGAGGAAAGACAATTTCTGTATTGATGAAAATCCTGAAATTAATTTTAAATGTAAGATAATTCAAATTTTAATAAATTAAATATTTTGAACGAATTTTTAAGGTCAAAGTGTCCCATTTCTTGTTTTTATGTTTATTATTGCTTTTATTACTAGTTCTCGTATGACACATCACACTGACATAGATAAAAGTCTGCATTTGGAGATAACGAAAAAGAGAAAGAAGGAAATGAAAGTTCTGTGTGGTTGAGAGATGAATCTCATTTCAGTTTGCTTTTGACTTTCCCCGAGGACTGGTAGAGAATGTGCACATAGTAACACTTAGTAAGTATATTTCAAATAAATAAATACAGCATCTAAGTAGTGGTGTTTTGTAGGAAAGCACTCTGCTTGCAGAGTTTTAAGCAGGAAATGCTAAACAAAGTTAAACAGAGACATTTCCTGGAAAACTGCTTGGAGTTAATCAACAGCATTTCACAAACTTTTGAAAATAGGCTTTTTTTTTTTTTCTAAGCGGTGTTTTTTAATTCTTAGAATATTATTTCTCAGCGCACCTGGGGGGCTCAGTCAGTTGAGCGTCCAACTTTGGCTCAGGTCATGATCTCACAGTTTGTGAGTTCGAGCCCCACGTCGGGCTCTGTTGAGCCTGGAGCCTGGAGCTCAGAGCCTGGAGCCTGTTTCAGATTCTGTGTCTCCCTCTCTCTCTCTGCTCCTCCCCCACTCACGCTCTGTCTCTCTCTCCTTCAAAAATAAATAAATATTAAAAAACATTAAAAAAATATTTTGGGGCATACTTGCTTACAGGAATTTGTACAAATGGACTCTGAGAAAGCAACTTGCCACAAAGATTTTATTTGTCTCCATTTTTTTACAAACGTTTTCTAGTCTGTAGAAAAAAAAGATAGTGCTTCAAGTTTGCAGTATATAGAGTTGTTCATAAATAAAAGCTGAACTGAACAAAAGACAGCTACAAAAAAGAAATCTCTATCGACAGCCTGAACTCTGATCCTCTATCTTCCAGCCTCTGAGGATAATTCTTAATAGTTACAAATGAGGAAGAGCTCTACAAAAATGAATTAGAGTATGGCACACCTTGAGGCACACACTGGTCACAAAAATATTTTTAAATGCGTCTGCAGTGAAAACAGCAAGAGAATAGAACACAGTTCTCCTAATCAGGAAGACATTTACATTTTCATAGAATTGACACGGTTGAATAGAGCAATATACATATCCCAGCCCAAAGTAAGTCTATTTCAACTGAATGAGGGAAAACACGTTTAAAAGAGTAAATGAGAAATGGATGTGTGTATAAGCAACTGAGCAAGCTATAGCAATAACGGATGTGGACTTGTCCTTATAAAGTCTAATGAGGATATTTTCTAATGCATGATTAGATCATTGTAATCAAGGAATATTGATTTGTAAGTTCCAACTGAACTCAAACCGAAAGTATCCATGTGAGTCAGGAAGACATTTATATTTTAAGTTAGCATTAAGGAAGTACAGTGGTATCTAGTGTCTATTTTGGACTCAGAAAAGCTCCTCATTATGACAAATAAACCAAATTACAATGGGGATGGTTAAAATTAAGTTTTAAATCGTAGGGCCAGACTCCTACTTTTAGGGGGTTAGAAAATTCTACCGGAAAGCGACACAGAACACGGGAAATTCCCAGAGGCAATCAATGGGCACTCAGCTATGAGCAAAAGAACCAAGGAAACTTAGGATACTATTCAATTATGAGACAAGTTGTATGAGACAAATAGGCATATCTAGGTCTTACCTTTGCTAAAAGTAATGAAGGTTTTATAAAAACTGAGGGATATGATTACATACTTGGAGGGAGATGGAATTGAAGTAAAAGGTATAGAAGCAAAACTTCTCAGGGGGCACCTGGGTGGCTCAATCGGCTAAGCATCCAACTTTGGCTCAGGTCATGATCTCACAGTTTATGAGTTCAGTCCCCACATCCGGCTTTGTGCTGATGTTATGCCCAGAATTCGTGATCCCCAAAGACCACTAGGGAGCCGAGTCCGATGCAAAAGCAAAAGAACCTTTATTCGAGCTAGCTCGAGCTCAATCCCCTACCTGCACCGACGCAGCGGTGAGATACCAGGGAGAGAGAGTGAGTTTCAAAAGCACAAAGGTTTTATAGGGGTCTAGGGGCAGTTGGTGAGGTAATGGCTGTGGCCTCAGCCGATTGGCTGGGGAAGGGTCGGAGTCCTGTTACGCAGGTCGCTGGGCGTGTTTTGATCAGGAAGTTTGAACGGGTGAGCGGGAGGTTACTCAAGGGGAGGAGGCGCGGTCTGAGGTTTCTGTGATTTTCCCGGAAAAGGGGTCATGTCGGGGACATAGTCACTCAAGGTGGAGAACACAGAACAAGATGGAGTCAGCCGGCGTAGGCCCGCCCTTTCACTGACAGCTCAGAGACTGGACCCTGCTTTGGATTCTGTGTCTCCTTCTCTCTCTGCCTCTTCCCAGCTTGCTCTCTCTCTTCTTTCTCTCTCAAAAATAAATAAGCATTAAAAAATAACTTCTCTGAATATACCACTTGATATAGTATTATGTATACCAGTTGCATAGATTTTTGCTTTTTAAAACTTGTAAATTAATGACACACTCAAAAAATATAAAACGGCACAATCTAAAATAAAACAGAAACAAATGAGTCTAATGGTGCATCAAATAGGCAACATACCTGCCCAGAGAAAAGAATAATTCCAAGGAAATGGAAAAAATGCAACGTCCACTTGAAGATGATATGTTTCAAAAATAATTTAAAAAAAAGTGAAAGAAGAATCTTAAATTGAACTCAGAAGGTCTATTGGCAAGAGTTAATTAGTATTAGTATTATAAATTACTTACATTGAAGGGTAAAGCACATAAGTAAATGTGTTACTCATGTTAGAAATAAAGGTCTCACTAGAAGAGAAAATCTAGACAATATAAAATCACAAATTTTTTAAAGGCTGTGATAATAAATTTGAATTTCAAATGTCAATATCAAATTATGATTATTTAAAAGTATATGTTCCTGCACTGACAGCCTAAAAGACCTAGAAGATAAGATACTATAGCATTCAGCATGCCTCAAACCTCTATTTCCTAAATTTTAAATCTCATTCTCCACCAGAGGAAACAGGCTTTGCTGTCGAATCAACTGGTGTTTTCATAGCCTTTATCAATTCGTCAAATTATTCCCTGTGTTTCCTTTCTTCCCTGATATAAGAAGATGCAGAATTAGCATTTCAAATTTACTAAGTCATTTTCAGATAGTGTTAGACAAAAATTCGAGGATGGCCTTTAATCTATGTATGAACAGAGCTTTCTGAAGCCAAGGAAAATGCTGAGGAAAAATAGCAGAATTACCGATATTTTTTTTTTTAATTTTTTTTTTCAACGTTTTTTATTTATTTTTGGGACAGAGAGAGACAGAGCATGAATGGGGGAGGGGCAGAGAGAGAGGGAGACACAGAATCGGAAACAGGCTCCAGGCTCCGAGCCATCAGCCCAGAGCCTGACTCGGGGCTCGAACTCACGGACCGCGAGATCGTGACCTGGCTGAAGTCGGACGCTTAACCGACTGCGCCACCCAGGCGCCCCAGAATTACCGATATTTTTAAATTATGTTAGAAGTAAGAAATTATGAATACATTTAAAATAATAGGATAAATCTGGAGTTGCCATCCTTAAGTCAGACAACCTAGATTTTAAACCAAAGACTATACCAAGAGACGACAAAGGACATTATATCACAAATAAGGGATCTGTCCATCAAAAAGATCTAACAATTTGGGAGCACAGAATTCAATTAATCACAAAGATAAAGAAATTCATTGATAATAGTGTCGTAACAGTAGAGGACTTTCATACCCCACTTACAGTCATGGACAGATCACTGAAGCAGCAAATCAACAGGGAAACAATGGTTTGAATGACACATTAGATTGAATGGCCTTAACAGATATATTCAGAACATTTCATCCTAAAGCAGCAGACTACACATTCTTCTTCAGTGCACATGAGCATTCTCCAGAATAGATCACATACTGGGTCAAAAATCAGTCCTCAATAAGTACAAAAAGATCAAGATCATACCATGCATATTTTTGGATCACAAAGCTATGAAACTTGAAGTCAACCACAAGAAAAATTTGGAAAGACCCCGAACACATGAGGCTAAAGAACATCGTACTAAAGAATGAATGGGTTAACCAGGAAACTAAAGAAGAACATTTTAAAAAATACATGGAAATAAATGAAAGTGAAAACACGAGGGTCCAAACCCTTTGGGATGCAGCAAAGGCAGTCCTAAGACGAAACTATATAGCAATTTAAGCCTATCTCGAGAAGCAAGAAAGGTCCCAAATACACAACATAACCTTACACCTAAAGGAATTAGAAAAGGAAGAGCAAATAAAGTCTAAAGCCAGCAGAAGGGGAATAATAAAGATTAGAGAAGAAATGAACAATAAAGAAACAACAACAGTTAAAACAACAACAACAACAACAGTAGAACAGATCAACAGATAAACCCCTAGCCAGACTTACCAAAAAAGAAAAAAGACTCAAATAGATAAAGTCACAAATGAAAGAGGAGAGATCACAACCAACACCACAGAAACAATTAGAAGAGGAAACTATGAAAAATTATATGACAACAAACTGGGCAATCTGAAAGAAATGGACAAATTCCTAAACACTCATACACTACCAAAAGTGGAACAGGAAGAAAGAAAATGGAACAGACGCAAAACCAGCAGAGAAATGGAATCGGTTATCAAAAAATCTCCCAACAAACAAGAGTCCTGGGCCAAATAGCTTCACAGGAGAATTCTCCCAGACATTTAAAGCAGAGTTAATACCTATTCTTCTCAAGCTGTTCCAAAAAACTAGAAATGGAAGGAAAGCTTCCAGACTCATTCTATGAAGCCAGCATTATCTTGACTCCAAAACCAAAGACTCCACTAAAAAGGAGAATTACAGGCAAATATCCCTGGTGAAACTGGATGCAAAAATTCTTAACAAGATAGTAGCAATCAAATTCAACAGTATATTAAGAGAATTATTCACCATGATCAATTGGGATTTACTCCTGGGCTACAGGGCTGGTTCAATATTCACAAATCAATCAACATGATACACCACATTAATAAAAGAAAGGATAAGAACCATATATGCAGAAAAAGCATTTGACAAAATGCAGCATTCATTCTTGATAAAAACCCTCAACAAAGTAAGAATATATGGAACATATGTCAACATCATAAAGGCCATATGCGAAAGACCCACAACTAACAGCTAATATCATCCCCAATGGGGAAAAACTGAGAGTCTTTCCCTCTATAGTCAGGAACAAGATAAGGATATCCACGCTCACCATTGTTATTTAACATAGTACTGGAAGTCTTAGCCTCAGCAATGATACAACAAAAATAAATGAAAGACATACAAATCAGCAAGGAAGAAGTCATTCACTATTTGCAGATACATGATATTCTATGTAGAAAACCCCAAAGACTCCACCAAAACACTTGCTAGAACTAATATAAATTCAGCAAAGTTGCAGGATATAAAATTGACATGCAGAAATCTGTTGTATTTCTATACACCAATGATGATGCACCAGAAAAAACAAATCAAGGAATATATATATTATATATATATCTGTATTTTACAACTACACACACACACACGCGCGCGCGCACACACACACACACACACACACACACACACACACAATGGAGGTGGGTGGAAGGTGGACCAGATGGGGGATGGGTACTCAGAAGGGCACTTGTGATGAGCACTGGGTGTTGCATGTAAGTGATGAATCACTTAATTCTACTCCTGAAACCAATATTGCACGGTATATTAACTGACATTTAAATGCATCAAAAAAGTAAAGAAAAATAAATTTAAAAATTTTTTTAAAAATTAGGAGAAAGGAAAAAACCGTGAAAAGTATTAACATCCATAATATTTTAAAAGGCTTTAGAAATTAGTAAGAGAAAAAATGCAACCCAAGAGGGGAAAAATCAGCAAGGGTATGGTCGTTCAATTCACAGAAAAACAAAACAAAACACAATGGACCACGTGAGATAAATTGTTCCGTCCCTACATCAATCAAGGCAATACAAGTTAAAACAATGAAAATCAGGGTCTTCTTTGCTTATTTAATAGAACATTTTTTTTTCAAAAAAGATTAATTATATATATTATTGGAGAGGAGGTGGAGAATCAGTCTTTTCTAAGCTATTGATAAAACTTTACATTGGAAATGTAATTTTGCATGATAGCTTGGCAACATTTCTCAAAAATATAAATGGATGCTTTTCTTTGAACCCACAAAACCATCTGGTTAGAGCTTATTATGTTATAATAATCACAAACGTGGATGACAAAGTTAATATAAACTGGGATATAATCACTTTGAAAGACTCAGTGTGGTGCAATTTTGTACATCTGAAATCAGACATTCCCTATTTAACATCTAGGATAATTAAAAGTGTATGTCCTAAAGCATGTGTTCTCATTGTGTGGTCTCTGAACCCCATGAGTGTCCCCAAGACCTTTTAATGGGGATTTCAGAGCTATTTTCACAATAGAACTAAGATGTTTAATTTTGCTTTTTTTTTTTTTTCCCATGCTGACATTTGCTTTGATGGTGCAAAATCGGTGTAATTAACACAACTGGCACTTGAGCAAAAAGGAAGGCAGCATCACCAATTGTACCAGCAGTTTTATTATTTACCACCACAGAGTAGTTGGGGAAAAAAATGCCTATTTTACTTGGACTTTCCAAGATTAAAAAAAAAATGGTAGACACTTCCCCAAGGAAGACATCCAGATGGCCACCTGACACATGAAAAAATGTTCCACATCACTCATCATTAGGGAAATACAAATCAAAACCATAATGAGGTACCACCCCACAGCTGTCAGAATGGCTAACATGAACAACGGAGGCAACAACAGATGTTGGCGAGGATGTGGAGAAAGAGGATCTCTTTTGCACTGCTGGTGGGAATGCAAACTGGTGCAGCCACTCTGGAAAACAGTATGGAGGTTCCTCAAAAATTAAAAACAGAACCACCCTAAGACCCAGCAATTGCACTACTGAATATTTACCCAAGGGATACAGGTGTGCTGTTTCGAAGGGACACATGCACCCCCATGTTTATAGCAGCACTATCAACAGTAGCCAAAGTATGCAAAGAGCCCAAATTTCCATCGATGGATGAATGGATAAAGAAGATGTGGCATATATATACAGTGGAGTATTCCTTGGCAATCAAAAAGAATGAAATCTTGCCATTTGCAACTATGTGGATGAAACTAGAGGGTATTATGCTAAGCGAAATTAGTCAGAGAAAGACAAAAATCATATGACTTCACTCATATGAGGACTTTAAGACACAGAACAGATGAACATAAGGGAAGGGAAACAAAAATAATATAAAAACAGGGAGGGGGACAAAACAGAAGAGACTCATAAATATGGAGAACAAAAAGAGGGTTACTGGAGGGGTTATGGGAGGGGGGATGGGCTAAATAGGTGAGGGACATTAAGGAATCTACCCCTGAAATCATTGTTGCACTATATGCTAACGAACGTTAGCATAAATAAATAGTTGATTTTATTAAATCTCAGCTTTTACCTATGTCCCTTTAATGTCTTATGTGCCAGATGGAATCATTTGAGTTGCAAACTGAACCAGCCACTTTTTTAGGGAACTTTACTTTAACTTGCAAGGATGACTGATATGCAAATTAATGTGCTAGTAGATATTTCATAAAACTTAAAACAGTGAGGTTATCATTTCAAAGAAAGCCTTTAATGGTATTTGTTGTCATGATAAAATGAGACCTTTCAAGTGATACTTAGAATTTTTAAATACATGTATCTGTCATAATGAGTTTGATAATCCCCTACACTTAAAGACTTTTGTTATGAAATAAATAAGGGTACTAACAAATTTGATTTTTTTAAAAATATATTTTCCAGTAAATGATTTCATTTGGAACATGTACATAACTTGACGAATCAATATTTTCCAAATGACCGAGTTATGAAATCACAAGACCATAAATGGGTAAAAAGTCCATTCAAATTTCAAGAAAGATCAATGGACTTTAATGTGACAGACAGTAAAATATTCTCTAATCCTACACGGCAACCAAATTTTAAGAATCTGCCACTTGCTGAGTTTAGTAGTATCCATAATTTTCTGAAAAAAAAATATTATGATAGTTCTACATTTCCCAGCTACATACCTGTGAAGAACCCGGTTTCTTTCCTTTCCACCAAATACTATACTGTAACACATTTAAGTCAGAAGTAGATAGCAGAATATACTTGTCTTCTATTACGCCAAACAGTAAAGAGATTTGCAAAAGTGTAAAGCAACTTCATTTTTCTCAATAATTTTGTTCTTCTGCAAAATATAATTATAGCAGACTAACATATAATGAATGCATTATTGTTATTTTAAGTGGATTGATATTTCAATATTTTAAATTATCTTTTTTTCATTTATAATATGCAAATGTTGATGCAACTTACCTAAAAAGAAACTCTTTGAGGCTGTTAATAATTTTTAAATTGGTAAGGGGTGCAGAGACCAAAATGTTTAAGAACCACAGTCCTAGGTAAACTCAGGAAGTTGTGTAACAGGACACATATTCACAGCAAAATATGGAAATACACATTTTTAGCAATATTCTTCTAATAGCTGGAAATGTTATAGAATTTAGTGTCCACCAACACTTAAATAGAATAAGCTGCAGTTTATTCATAAACATAGAATTGAACAGTGTCAATGAAAAATGATAGTAAGTGAAAAAAGCAAAATATAAACACATTTAATATAGTTCCACAGATGATGAAATTATAAAGATAAGAAATAATACGGTCATGAAAAAAACAGGCAGAGTAGCCATTATTCTGAAGAAAAGGCTTGTGACTGAGGTCAGGCGTATGCAAAGCTTTTTGGCTATTGGCAATATTCTATTTCTTGATCCCCATGGTAGTTATATGTGTAATCACTTTACAATGAATTATTCAACACACCCTGTATGCGCTGTATTAATTCAAAACAGTATTTGTTTAGCTGCTATTAGAGAGATATTTTCTCATTGATTAGTTGGTTTCATTTATGAATCTAATCACAGCTTTGCAAATGGAAAGAAGGTGAATTTGGGAATGAATCAGATTTAGATACAAAGTCTAATTTCACCATTTACTAGGAGAGAAAATTTAGCCAAGTTATTTCGCCTTTCAGAGCTTCATAGTTTATTTTCTCTTAAACTAGGGAATAAAAAAAAGTAGCTTTATAGAATTGTTTTGAGATTTCAACAAGATGCTATAATACAGCAATCTCTGGTAACAAGAGTGTACTTCTTCTATTCCTGTATTTGACATTAAAGACATCCCTGAAATCACCATATATTGTGAAAGCCAAGAGTATTTTTCAGAAGATGTGGGGGGGGGTGTTAGCCGAGTTTATTGCTTTTCTTGTGACAACAGCCACTTTCTGCTTTTGTGGTGTTGGAAAGAAGTTGGATGGGAACTTGAGACCAAGGTGCAGAGGATTCCTTACAAGCAATTCCCAGGTAACTGTAAAATCAAGGAACTGGGTCGGAAACCCAACAAGGAATCTGTGCGTAAGAGATAGTAGTTAAGAGATGGTCTCGTCATTTAAAGTTCCAGACGAGTGGCAGGGTATCGTTTACCTGTTTAGGAAGTAATAAATACTCCAGATTCACCCTTTGAGAGGCAGCTCTCTAGATTCTCAGTGTCTGCAAATGTTAGAAATGGGATAATAGCCAACACGTTAAAACACCTGTCAGAATGGCTAAAATCAAATTCACAAGAAATAGCAAGTGTTGGCAAGGAGGTGGAGAAAGAGGGATGCCTCACGTTGGTGGGAATACAAACTGGTGCAGCCACTGAGGAAAATAATAGGAAGTTTCTTCAAAATAGTAAACAAAAAATTACCAGATCACTCTACTACTGGATATTTGCCCAGACAAAATGAAAACTCTAATTTGAAAAGATATATGTGCCTCTGTGTTTTTTTGCAGAATTATTTACAATATCCAAGATATTCACAATAATCCAAGGGCCCATCTATAGATAAATGGAGAAGGAAGATGCGATACATAAACACAATGGAATATTACGCAGCCATAAAAAAGAATGAGACTTTGTCATTTGCAACAATCTAGATGGACCTAGAGTGTATTATGCTAAGCAGAATGGATCTGCCAGAGAAAGACAAGTACCATATTTCACTCATTTGTGAAAATTAGGAAACAAAACAAACAAAGAAAAAAGAGACAGACGAGTAAACAAACAAACAAACAAAAAACAGACTCTTAATTACACAGAACAAAGGGGATGAGTGAAATACAGAGAGGAGATTAAGAGTATACTTATCTCGATGAATACCAAGCAATGTGTAGAATTATTGAATCATTATATTGTACACCTGAGACGAATATAACAGCATGTTAATTATACTTCAATAAAAAGGGGGAAAACGATAATGACTCAAACAGTTTGCATCTACACATAGATGCTTTATGTCAGTTGTTTTTACACAATTTGTTGTCAGGAAACCTTGCTCTCTTAAAAAAGACAGATATAGCCATCAATGTTAACCACATGAGAAATTAAAATGAGAAATTGCAGCTGTATGCATGAAACAATTTGTTTTAAAATACTAATAAACTCATTAAAGGATAGCACACCTAACATACTTTAAGAAAATTGACTGTATGTCCAAAGTAAAAAAAAAAAAAGTATATATATATTGAGAAGAATACCATTGCTTTACACACTGCAAACCTGGCTTAATCAACAGTAATTTGATTCATATTTGCTTCTGCAATGACTCTGTTTCTGTATCCTTCATTATAGCGTCCGTTAAACTCCACTGCCCACGTACAAAGGCATGAGAAAGAGAAAAAATAAAAAAATAAATAAAATCTTATTATTCTGAGAGTAGTTTTGCCCTAGCAGACTTCCGGCAAGGTTCCGGGAGACCTCAGATTCCCCCAAGAAACTCTCTGGAGCTAGTCAGGTAGAAAGAAGCATGGACAGGGTCCATGAGTAGTCTGCTGAATCTTAGAATGCTGCACGCCGGGGCTTGCAGTCTTGCCAAAACTGTAATCTCTTTAAAGATAGAATCCACGTTAGGTAGAGAGAAGTAAGAGCAGGAAGAACCAAAGGGCATTAGAAGTAGAAATGGGATTCTAGACTGCTCAGATACTTTCTGGCATGACGTGCTGTGAGGCCACCCACACAGCATTTCTTCCATCTGGCTTATTATCTTTGCACTGTTCAGAATGTGTCAGGGTGCACAGCTTTCGATTAGTCTCAAACTTTCTTCCTGTCAATGATCTGCCCAGATGACTAAGTAGCTTTATTTTCAGAGTGAACTTAACTTCCTTGGGTTCTTTCCTGGGATACATTGACCTGGCTATTGAGGGCAAAGTGTGTACCAGGATACCTTGGTTTGCGAGCATAATTCAATACGGAAACATGCTTGTGATCCAAGCAAGGCACTTGCATATCCAAGCGAATTTTTCCTTAAGAAATAATGGGATCTCAGATGATTCATACCAAGAGCCAGAAATGTTCACACAAAAATGGTTACAATGCTGTAATATAATACAGAATAATAGAGAAAATAGAAAATTTAGAGAGAAATAAACAAATTAACCTGGACGTACCTGTGAAAACCTTCGTGGCTGGTATGAGGGAGACGAGAGAGGTGAGGGTTATCGTGTAGGTCAATTTTCACTATCACAAACAGAATCACTGCTATCTATTGGCTCAACGGAATATTTTTCTTTTGTTGCAACTTTAAAAAAGGAAACTTTCCAATGACTTAGAATGGAGCAAAACATTCCTAAGCTCACTCTTGTATGGAAAAGCAAGGGACTGATGATAGGTACTATGAAGTGACAAAAAATACACAAGTACCAGTTGTGGGCACCCTCCAACGTTCTGAAAAATCAGATTTCTGCTAAACATCGCGGCCTGAGACCCAGCATCCAAGCATGAGAGATGATCGCTCACAATCCTGCAGCGAGACAGAGAGAGAAAGAGAGAGAGAGAAGAACCATTGGCTCAGTTGTGGTCAAGTGATGTTCAGCATCACCCACAAATCGTATTACGAGACATCGCTCGTTTATCAAGTTAAAACGTATTGGAAATGTTTGCTCGTCTTGGGGAACACTCGCGGAACGAGTTACTTGCAATCCAAGGTTTTACCATATATTTCATTGATGATCAGCCATGCATAGGGTGAAATAATAGCCAAAATAAATAAATAAGAAGCATTTGCAACTCACTTCTTTGTCAGGACACTGTAACCAGAGAGGTAAATATGATAAGGGTCATAAGGCCATTTATCCCACACCCACCCACCCACTCTTGCCTTTGTGCTGAATATATAATTTACAATGCATGCAAATGAACTGTACATGGTTACTCTTGTGACAATAAGCGGGATCTGGGTTCTGATTTGGGAAGTAGGGAAAGGGACAGTAAAGGAAATGCCACTGTGGTCACCTGCATGGAGGGGAGCCAAAATAAATAAATAAATAAATAAATAAATAAATAAATAAATAAAATAGGTGTGTCTTCTGTATTGGATGGCTAAGTGACCGGACTGACTGTGGATTTGCTCACTCTCCTGATTCTTTTTCTTTTTTTTCTTTTTGTTCTTCCGATAGGGAAAGAAATTTGAAAACGGTTTGGAAGGAAACCTGATGATTTGAGTTGACTTCCTTTCCAGGCGTTTGGGTATAAAGACCTGGGAAAGTGGGTAGTTTAAAATATTTGGCAAGAGGGGCACCTGGCTGGCCCAGTCGGGTAAGAGGCCGACTTCGGCTCAGGTCATGATCTCGCGTTCCGTGAATTCTAGCCCTGCGTCAGGCTCTGTGCTGACAGCTCAGAGCCAGGAGCCTGTTTCAGATTCTGTGTCTCCCTCTCTCTGACCCTCCCCTGTTTATGCTGTGTCTCTCCCTGTCTCAAAAATAAATAAACGTTGAAAAAATTTAAAAATAAATAAAATATTTGGCAAGAATGTTACTTGCCCTCTTTTTTACAAATTGAGCATAGGGAACACCGAAAGCTCATATTTTCACATAATACCGGACCTTTAGCAATTTGGAATACCACTTTCTGAACAGAATAATCTCCTAATGTATATTATCATTTGCATAACAACCAAACAGAAAATCCCTCTTATTTAGAAATTAAGTCAATAAGCAGAGTTGTGTATGTGCAGGCTGACCACTCTAACCTAAATCTAGTTTTCCTCAAAATAAAATAGTTTTTATTAGACAATGTGACTCTCACATTTTGTGTTAAAATAGTTAAAGGGAAAGCCCCTGGCATGCGGTAAGTGTTTATTATTATTTTTTTATTAAAAAAAATTTTCTTAATGTTTATTTATTTTTGAGAGAAAGAGAGAGATGGAGTACGAGCAGGGGAGGGGCAGAGAGAGGGAGACACAGAATCTGAAGCAGGCTCCGGGCTCTGAGCCTGACGCAGGGCTTGAACCCACGAACTGTGAGATCATGACCTGAGCTAAGGTCAGATGCTTAACCGACTGAGCCACCCAGAAGCCCCAGCAAGTGTTCTTAAATGCAAGTTTTTCTGACAATATTTGTGCCAAATGCTCGAGAACTACAACAGGTGCAGCCACAGCAGCTAGAACAGCTAATTCTGGGTGTGTCCCAGCGCTTTGAAACCCATGCTAATTCGCTGCCGCACACAGGAAATGCCACTTCCTGAGAAGGAGACACCAGAGGTAGTTGTCTGTCACTTCCAGGCCTAGCAGTATTCTAGGACATGAGTCTCCAGGCTTCAGATTAAGGAATATACAGCAATTGCTATTCAATGCTTAGCCTATAATTTTCCTCATTCTTTAAAAAATGGACTTTCCTTTTAATCTGAATTTCTGTAGCCTCACCAGAATTAATTGAGCTGTACCATTTTAGATTTAATGTCTATTCTAAGGCTAGCCATGGAAGGATTTACCTATTAAAAGTGATATGCAGATCCTCTATCAAGAGGGGCGGTTAAGGGTCTGACTTCAGCTCAGGTCATGATCTCGTGGTTCATGAGTTCGAGCCCTGTGTTGGGCTCTGTGCTGAAAGCTCGGAGCCTGGAATGTGTTTCCGATTCTGTGTCTCCCTCTCTCTCTGCCCCTCCCCCACTCACACTCTGTCTCTCTCTCAACAATAAATAAATAAATAATAAAAAAGGGAGATAAGGAAATAACCCACCTTCTTCACAAGGTTTTGACTAAACCAGTAGTTCTTAAAGGATGGTCCCTCCACTACCTAAGAGTTTAATAGAAATGCATGTTTTTAGTCCCACCCTAGACTTAATCAGAAAATCTGGGCTTAAAGTCCAGGAATCTGTGTTTCAACAAGCCCTCTTTCTGATGCATGGGTTTACTGAAACACAGGTTCCTGGACTTCGAGCCTAGATTTTCTGATTTAGTCATAGGTGGGCCTAAACTTCATGCCCTATTGTTGTGACACAGGGTGGGGAGAACAAATGGATGCATCCATGGGGACTCTGGGGGCTGTCCAGACCTCTCACCATATTATGAATGCTCCACACATGACATACAAGGATGGGTGACCTTGGCAAAGCCAGTCAGTTCAGGTCAAGGATTTGTGAGATGCTGGAAAAATTAGGCCTCTGAAATGGGATCAGAGCAGTAGGAATATTCTGACCTTGGCAGTAGGCTGCAGAAAAATTATGCAGGGTGAAGTGAGCTTTGGTCACAGGATAAGCCAGGCATGAAATGAAGCCATAAAACTGAGATAACCCTAACCCCATTTTGGGGGAAGCTATCAAGAGAAGGTGACTGCCAGTTGACTCTCCAGCTGGACCCCAACTCTAGAGGGCTCCTTAGCCCTTCCTTTGTCCTTGGAATATGCGTTGCTTTTCGTGAGCAGGTGCTGCCCCAAGGACAGTCGTGAACTAGTGACATGGTGCTAAGACCATCTGCCTGGTACATGTGACTGAACCCCATTATGATCTCTATAGAAACTTTACAGTTTTGGGGTGGGGGCAGAGATCTGCTCACCTTGCTGTGTCAAAGACAATCCTATATGTAAGTTCCCTTGCCCTGACCATCAGGCACTATCTGCCCCTTTCTCCTGTCTGTCCCAGCTCTCTGCTTAGGGGCCGGTTTCAGATCTCACCCAGGACACTCCCACGGTTGACAACCAACACTTGGTGAGTCGACCAGGGGACCAAAGAAATGGGCCTTGGGAAAGAGGCATCTGCAGGGAAATCCCAAGTGGGCTGCAGGGAAATCTCCGTGTGGGGAGAGGTGGCCCATATGTAGATGCTTGGGGACCCCTGTGTGAAGATGGGGACATCCTGAAAATTCTGGGTTCCCTGATGCTTTTGTTTGAGGGGCAAGAAAGAAGCCCAGAGAAGCAAGGAGAGCAAATCAGGCATGTGGCGGCTAAGAGTGAAACAGAGGGATCCCTGATCCCCTGAACCCCTAATTCAGCCTTAAAAACAGCCACAGCAACTCCAGCCAGCGGGGAAGCCCCAGTCCAGGAAACACTCACGATACAGCTAGTTCCAGCAAAAGAATCCAGGTGTGGTTAATGTGGTGATGGGACACTGGTGAGGGTTGGGGGGTGGTGATGACTTTTCTCTGACAGGCAGGAGGCAGGGAAAACAAGTTTCATCACCACCCAGCAGACTGCCATCCAGCAGACTTGCATGGCACTTATTCCCTTATAGAATACATTATTCTATCCTTCAGGGAGGAGTCACCTAATGAGGGGGGACCTCCTGGGACATGTTTGGGACCCTGAAAATCCATAAAGGAGGGACCATAAGTTCTTAGGGAGCTGAGAATGAGACAGACCTCTAATCTTCAAAGGACCTGATTGGGGCCACATTCATTCACTGCCAGGATGAAAGCTAAGGTTCTCCCCTTCTTCTGCCCAGCACCCGACATGGGATGCTGAGATCCGTGCTAAGCCCAGGTGTGGTACAAGACATTTATGATGTTGGGAAAACCATTCCTGAGCTGGAAGAAACTCAGTCCCGGAGTTTTTCAGTCCTGGAAAGGGTACAGGCTGTGGCAAAGACCCAAGACACAGGGGGCATGGAAAGCCAACTATCCCAATCAGCTGTAAAAGGTCTGGTAAAAATAACCCTGAAACATATGTGCTTTGACTTGACTGCTATGGGGACCCCACCTAAAGAGAGTGATTGATAACCACATGGTGGGTTTGTCAGCCTGTGGAAAGCCTTAAAACCTGAACAACAATTCACATGCCCTATCCGTCTCTACTATCCCTGATGTCCACCACCTCTATCTAGGGTAGGCCTCAGCGATATAGCCATATTCAGGGAGCATACCTTCTGTGCCCTGGAGATTGGATGAAGGCCAACACTGGTCCAGGTGGGCGTCATTGGAGGTACTGGGGGCCACAGGCTGAGCTCACTACTCACTGATTCTGAAGAAATGAACAACGGTCAGTGGTTCTGTCTGGTGGATAACAGAGCTGACAATGTACACTCAGAAGTTTTCTGGGACTCTCTGTGCCATTGGTGATGATGGTGGGGGTTGGCAAACAGTATGGTCAGGAAGATTCTCTGACACTGCAAATTGCACGTTCTCCCTCCCAGAACTATATAAATTGCCTGGGGTAGGGGGGCATACGGAAATACGAGAAATCATCTGAGAATTGCATTAAATGGGCATTGTTAAGTCCTGCCCATAGTGCTTTCAATATCCCCTGCAGGGGATAAAAAAAACACAGGTCTCTCAAGGCAGATGATGGTGGGCTACCGAAAGTTGTACGAGGTGGTGCCCCATCCAATGCCCAACATTGCCACCATCTTGGATACTTTGGCCACAGTCCTAGGAGGGTTCCATGCTGGGATGAACTTAGCAAATGCCTTTTTCAGTATACACAGGGCACTGAATCACAACAGCAGTTTGCCTTCTTGTGGGAGGGGCAACAATGAACCTTTCAAGTGCTTCCCCAAGGTCATCTGCACAGCCCCACCGTGTATCAGGATGGTAGGCTGGGACCTATCCCTGTCCTCCTTCCCCACATCAATACAACAGGTCCATCACATTGATGATATCATGTTCATGCATGTGAAGACTTGTCTCGGTTCCAAGATACCCCACAGGGCTTTTGCAGAAGCATCTGTAAGCGAGAGTATGGGCCATGAAGCCACAGAAAAGTCAAGGCCCAAATACTGCCTTAAGATTTTTGGGAGTCTTTTGGTCTGGTCTGACACATGTCCCAAAAGCTGTGACTGATAAAGTACAAGCTTATCCAACTCCTAAGAATATGAAAGAGGTACAAGACTTTGTGGGAAATTGGGGGTTTAGAGGACTTTTATTCTCCACCTGGCATAGTGCCTCAATCCCTTAATGCCACATGAGAAAGAATATGTGTGGGACTGAGGCTCAGAGTAGGAAGCCACGTTTAAGAAGTCATAGATACTAGTGAAGCAGATTAAAACCCTAGGCGTCTTCCAAGAAGGTCTACCAATTGGCTTAAGATGTGTCTGTGACTCTGGAAGGTATTGTCCAGTATTGTACTATAGTACTGTCCCAGGCTTTAATACATTTGAACGATAGAACGATAGGGCTCCCTGCCCCATATGCCAGACTGGGGACCCTGCCAAGGCACCCAGTACTGTAAAGAGATAGAAGTTGTGACAAAGAGCCATTGCCCCAAGTCTCACCATGGATCCATGCGCTATGCTGCAGAGAACACCAAGCCTATCATACCTGGGAAAGTTGCCATCAACTTGAATTTGTCATGGGACATCCACTGGGACGGGTGAGTTACTTTGCATCCCTGGGTGAGGGGGAATGGGATTCCATTCTCCTGCTGTAAGACAGACCTGTTCAAACATAATATATGAAGCATTGAAAGAAGAGAGAAGGTTGGAGTTCTGGTTTGGAATCTCCTTCCCCCAGTTCATCCCCTTATGCCTGCCAACACCCCTCCACCACCACCCCACCCCAGCCAACAGGTATGGTATGCACAACGAGGTCAAGTTTCAAAAACTGCCAACCTCCCTCTCCTCAAGGCAAGGTGGGCATGTTTTGTTTTCCACTGCTGTGACCATTGCTGTCTTTATTCTCTCCATTGCCCTGGAGGGTGTTATATAGCACACATTGAAGCCCTTACTAAGTTCAGCCAGGAAGCCTTAAATGATATCAACAAAGCCTACCCTTACTGAACACTGAAATGAGAAAAGGTGTCCTCCAAAATAGGGTGGTCTCAGACATTATTACTGCCTCATAAGGAGGCATCTATAACATTATCCAAACGGAATGTTGTGTGTTCACACCTCATGAGCCTGCTCATGTATTATCCTTATTAAATCACATGAGGACTCAAATGAAGTCCCTAAGTGTTCTGACCCCCAGCCTGGAGGACTCAACAAATCACTGGCTTGAGGCACATTGCGGAAAAGAGGGACGTGTGATATTATAGGAACAGGTCATGAAGGGTGGAGTGTTGGGGGAGTCCACTGAGAGGTTATGACCACTGGTTGATGCTTATACTGGACTCTGGCAACTAGAGGCTCCTCACTCCCACCCCTGTCCTTGGAATGTGTGTTTGCTTGCTTTTCCTGATGCCAGAGTCTTCCCTTAAAGACACAGAGGTAGTGAAACGGTGTTGAGACCATCTGGATGGTTTACATGACTGAACCCCATTAGGGTCTCCATAGAAATTTTGGAGATTTGGCAGGCAGGGAGATCTCGTCTTGCTGCCACCCGAGACAAGGTTCATTTGTAAGTTCCCTTGCTTCTTGCACCAGCCACCTGTCCATGTGGAGTGGCCTGCCTCTGTGTTCAGTCTCTTCCTGCCCTGTGCATGGGGGGCCAATTTCAGATCTCACCCAGCAAGCTCCTAAGAAGCCAGCAAACCAAAACGTCAACCTCAGTTAAAAAAAAAATAGAATAAAAGAAAGATAAAGAAAAAAGGAAGGAAGAGAGAGAAGGAAGAAGAAGGAAGGAAGGAAGGAAGGAAGGAAGGAAGGAAGGAAGGAAAGAAAGAAGGAAGAGAAGGAGAGAGGAAGGAAGAGAGGGAGGGAGAAAGAAATTAGACATATCTTCACATATCACAAGCCCAGGCTTCTACTGAGTCAGACAAAGGTCGTATCTAGAGTTGTGGTTCTCAACCCGGAGCAATTCTGCACCTTCACACTAAGGGACATTTGACAATGTCTGGAGATGTTTTGGACTGTCACATTATGGAGGGAGAAGCTTTATTGACATCTGGTCTCTACCAGAGATGCTGCGACACGTCCACAATGCACAGGACAGCCCCCTACAACAGAGAATTATCAGACCCCAAATGTATTGAGGTTGAGAAGACAATCTAATTTCACGAACATAATAGCTATAAAAAATTAAGTTTGCCAGTTGGATCCGCTTCCAAGTTGTCCTTTTTAAATGATCCATTTTAATTCACAACTTATCGTGACTCTGGTAGATGAATTTCCATCATGTTAATAAATACAGTTAATCAGTATAGGCAATTTGAATCATTAGGTAAACATTAATATCAGTAAAACATCACTTACTTGTCTGAGGAACTTGGCCTGAACTCAGAGGCTTTCTATCTCTTTATTTCATTTACTCTCAGAAGCAGAAATACCGCCTCAGAAATACTCCTCACCATTCTTATTTATTAGTTTCAGCAAAATAACAGAATGGCATGGAGAAATGCAGTTTGCATGTATTTGACTTTTATCTCTTGCTCATTTAGCTTCAGCAATGATAGGAAAAAAGTGAACAAGGATTTACTAAAAGCACTTTGGGATTACCCAGCTTCCTCTTGATCACAGAAATTGACTTTTAGCCAATGTTTTACTCCTGTTGGCTTCAATTACATAAGAATTAATTTTGCCTGGCAAGGTTAGTCAGCACATACTTAAGGTATAATATTCTAAGATTTTGGTAGTAATTCATTTATATTGTGTCTATTAAATAGACTTAAAGCTATCTTGAATTTAATTGGTAGGCCCATTTTTTACACTACTGACTGGTGAATCACCATAGCCTTTTTTAAATAAGTTGAGACATATCATATCGGTGTTCGGAGTACAAATGATGCTTTGCAGGAAGACTATGAACATGGAACCGCTATCACAGAAGGCCTCAAAATAGAGCTTTCCCCAAATATCTAACTGAAAATAACAATGCATTTTTAGTTAGGGCTTTCTTTAAAAACAGTGTAAGTATGAGACATTGGTGAGATATCTATTGCATGGACCGTATATTTCCCAAAGTGTGAGTTACATTACATGTCTACATGTCAGATGTTACTTGCCCTTGTGGAACTAAAGTTCTATGAAATTCTATAACTGTTTGTTTCTATTGAAACATATATGTGTGTGTGTGTGTGTGTTTTGTGTGTATATGAACATGCATAGATGTATACACACATATATTTTTATATGTATATGCATGTGTGTGTAGCTATATGTCAAGTATGGGTACTATGCTATAATATTATGCTGTAGATTATTATATATACTATACATACCATATCTATCATACTATAATTAATAGTGATGAGGTTAATTAATAGTGCTGAGGGGGGTTTGGAGCTGACTGCCAAGAAAGGATTCTTGAAGACATCTTTGGTGCAAAAAAATGATTTTATTAAAGCACAGAGACAGGTCCCATGGGCAGAAAGAGCTGCACTGGGGTTGTGAGGAATGGCTGGTTACATACTATGGAGTTGGGGAGGTAAGGTCAAAAGGGAGGCCTCCAGAGGGACTCCCATCTGCTGAAGAGGACTCCTAAGATACCAGGGGCCTTGCTATTGTCAAGCTAAGATTGTTATCCCTCTAGGAAGGCATTAACATGGGGCAGTAGGGGGTTCCTGGAGAAATGTTACACTCTGTATTTGCCTCAATATTTGTCAATGGGTTTCAGGTTATAAAGAAATTTAACATTACCTCCCATTTTCTTCTTGCCTTTGTTCCCCACATCATTATAGAGGGGAACGTGATATTAGGGGCTCCAGGAAACAGAGTCCATAGGTTTCTGGAGATCAGGCTATTGGTAAGATTGCCTTTTTCTTGTAATTTACTAAGGCATCTGTAAACTGATGGAGACTCCTGTCCCGCTTCACTGTGATCTCTTATCAGTTAACTGTTTTCTTTCCTTTCCTTTGTTCTTGGACAGCCTGAGAAATATCACATATATTGCGGGGTCGGTGGGGAGTCATGCTGGGGTCGAGGGAGTGATGCTGGCTTCTGGTTGGCCCTAAGTTTGCTTGATGGTCCCTCATCAGTAGTGAATTGTGAAAATTAAACATACAAATCATAAAACATAGAGAATCTTCTAAAGTGTATACATTTGTCTTAATTTGTATACAGAATTTGAAGGCCCATTACATACCCATAAATATGAATGTCGTTTCATTTACTGCTGTTTCAGGTAATTCCATGATTTCATTTGGTGTGGGTGAAATAAATATCCAGGTGTCGTGTGCCCCCTAACACACACCCACACAAACATATGTATTTATGTATTGTAGAGAAGAATATTATTTCCCAGAAATACTTTTAGCCAGTTTAGAAACAGGGATTCTAAACACTAAGAAACAGAAATTAAGAGGATAAAATCCTGGGTAGCATGAGTTTTTTTTTTTTTTCTCTTTATTTAAACATTAGTTATAAGTTTGAATGGAATCTGTCTCCAGACTACACAAAAAGTAATCATTTCCCTTATGTTTTGATGAAAAATTTGTCTGGCCACCGTATTCTGCTCATTTTGTCTTTTAGCAAAGCACGTATATAGCACGCTGATATTTTATATTGGTTTTGTGATTGAACAAGTAGCACTTTAATTGTTTTTGTTTATTTATTTATTTTTTGAGATACAGAGGCAGAAAGAGTAGGGGCAGAGAGAGAAGGAAAGAAAGAAAGAGAGAGAGAGAGAAAAGGAGAGAGAGAGAGAGAGAGAAAGAATTCCAAGTAGGATTTGCACTGTCAGTATGGAGTCCACACTGGGCTCCATGCAGGGCTTGAACTCACAAACCATGAGATCATGACCTCTGCTGAAACCAAGATTTGGATGTTTAACTGGCTGAGCCACCCCAGTGCTCTGAATAAGCAGCATTTTAAAAATATTCTGGGAGCTATTTAAAAATATAAACATACTGAATAACATTGAAATGTCTTAGGATTTTCTAGTTACTTTGGTTATTGATTTCTAGTTTAATCCCTCTATGGTCACATAAAATGCTATGAATTAATTCTATTCTTTGAAGTTTGTTGAGACTTGCTCTATATGAGCCATATTTTGGTTAAATTTAATATGGCCTCCTGAACACTTAAAATAATATGCATTCGGCGACTCTTGGCTAAACAATCAGAATCGGGTGGATGATAGATAGATAGATAGATAGATAGATAAATAGATAGATAGATTTTATATTTTATTTTTGCAAAATATACCTATAAATATTCCACCCATTCTTTGACCTCATTTTGTGTGATGCCTTGTCCCCTTGTTAAAGTAATTGAACAAGGGGGCAACTGGGTGGCTCAGTCAGTTAAGTGGCCGACTTCAGCTCAGGGCATGAACTCACAGTTTATGAGTTCGAGCCCCGCGTGGGCCTCTGTGCTGACAGCTCAGAGAGTCTGGAGCCTGCTTCTGTTTCTGTGTCTCCCTCTCTCTCTGCCCCTCCCCCATTCGTGCTCTGTCTCTCTCTGCCTTTCAAAAACGAATAAATGTTAAAATTTTTTTTTAAAAAAAGCAACTGAACAAGGAAGCCATTTAGACTGACGTGGCTCTGATGCCTCCTGAGCCTCTTTAAGCCAACTAAAACCTAAGCCAGAATAAATTCTTGTAAACGTCTGGAGGTTGAGAAGAAATACTGATCACACACAGCCAAGCAAGCCTTACCCAAATAAGGCAACTGCTTAAGCTACAACCAAATCATTTTCTTGCTTTGTTTGGGTCTCTTCTCTGTAAAAACCTCTCCCTTACCCTCTGTTGCTGGAACCATCCTAACTGCTTCCCAATTTGAATCAATTACCCCCAAATAAACCTTTGAAACTTTTTAACGTGGCTCATTGTATCTTTCGACACCTTCTTTAAAAATTATTAACCTTTACTTCCAGATTATGATTCTCACTAATCTAAGAAAAACATGTTCTTGCAACGAACACAGATTAACAAATATACTGTCCAAAAAGATTACAGAAACTCTTATAACTGAAGAATAATTTCAGTGTTCACTCTCTTCTGTTTTTTGTTTCTTTTTGTAAATAGATATTCACACGTACACGATTTAGGAAAATGAAATTATACTAGACATCTCTTTTGAGACATTATTTTTTCCTCTTTTGAAACATTATTATCCCAAATATAATTCCATGAATATATTTCTATGACAAACTAGATTCATGTTATCATTTGAAATGGGCACATGCTCTTACCTATATTCCTACCCCATAGGAACTTGACAGTCTATCTACTCGTTCACAGAGATGTATAATGAATCAGAGATGATGGAAAATGATCCTTAAATCAAAAGTGAGGCTGTTTGTTTTTGCATGTATGGGGTGGGGGGTTATATGTGTGCATGTTTTTTTAGTGTTGATTGCAAAAAAAAAAAAATTAAAAGTTATATAAGTTGATCTGTTTCCTGATTTATTTTAAGGAAAGTTACATTCTGGGGCACCCGGTTGGCTCAGTGGGTTGTGCTTCCGACCTCTGCTCAGGTCATGATCTCACGGTTCGCGGGTTCGAGCCCCGTGTTCGGCTCTGTGCTGACAGCTACGCGCCTGGAACCTGCTTCCCATTCTGTGTCTCCTTCTCTCCCTGCCCTTCCCCGGCTTGAGCTCTGTCTCGCTCTGTCTCTCAAAAATAAATAAAAGTAAAAGAAAAAAAAAAAAAGTTCCATTGTTACAAAATTCATGTTTACATGGAATAATGCCTTTGCCCATTCACATTCATGTTGTATCTCCTTCTATAATAAAACGCATATTTGCTTCAGACACTTTCTTTAAGTTACTGCAACTCCCTCTCCCTTCTTTGGGGTCTAAGGTGAGACAGCTCATTTCAGAGTTAATACCACAGGGAAAACAGCCGAGGAGAAGATGTGCGGAGAAAAGCCACAGTGGAGGATTTATTAGTTTTTGATTCTCTACAGCTGACTGGTAATTCTGCCATGCTGTTCCCTGCAACTCCTTCTGGGCTGGAAGAAGAGGCGTGTGTCACGAGAAGAAATTGAGTACAACTGACTGATGGAACACAGATGACTTTTTCTTATATGCATGAAACAAATTTGCCTTTTCCTTTCCTTATGGTCAAGAGGGAACTGAGTGCACGAATTACCATAAGAACACTGGAGTGTAAAGTGTCTTGGGGAAAAATTCTCTCTCGTGTTTTATGAGAAATTGTGAGTTTTTTAAAGAAAGCAAACATTTATATAGCTTAAATTGTAATAAATATAAATCGATTATTGATATTTGTTGAAATATTAGTTTTTAATTTCGTCTGTTATAATTTTGTATAATTTTCTTCACTGTTAAGAAATAAGCACCAAGACATTAATGAATTAAATTTAAAATACCAAAGGGGCGCCTGGGTGGCTCAGTCGGTTGGGCGCCCGACTTCGGCTCAGGTCAGGGTCTCGTGGTTTGTGGACTCAAGCCCTGCGTCGGGTTCTGTGCTGATAGCTCGGAGCCTGTAGCTTGCTTTGGATTCTGTGTCTCCCTCTCTCTCTGCCCCTCCTTCACTTGTGCTCTGTCTCTGTCTGTCTCTCAAAAATGAATAAATGTAAATTTTTTTTTTAATTTAAAATACTAAGTTGGCTATTATTGAAAAAGACTCCACTGTTGGGTAGTGGAATCCAGAAGCACTGGATTTTCTTTCTTTTTTTTTTTTTTCCCGGAGCAATCCAGAAAATTCAGAATTTGCATATCTGTGTGTGTGTGTGCGTGTGTGCATGCGTGCATGCGTGTGGAATATCTTGCAGAATTCAGAATTAGGATTGGAAAGAGGTTTATATAGTTTTGAATCATGAAAGACTTCATTCTGATTAGAACTTGTGTTGTAATTAAAATAGTTTCAAATTATGACTGCTCATTTAGCTATGAATTAACTATCTTGCATATCACCTGTTCCAGTTTTGTTATAAGTTTAATATGAGGTAAAATTATATTTATTCTCTAGAAAATGTTGGTAGACATTTTAGGTTATGAATAGATTATCAGACACATATTTCCATATATTTCCAAATGCATTGCCCATCTCATTTCTTTGTGGATACTGAAATGTGTTTCTTATTTGTTTTCTTTTTTTTTAATTTTTTTTTAACGTTTATTTATTTTTGAGACAGAGAGAGACAGAACATGAACAGGGGAGGGGCAGAGAGAGAGAGGGAGACACAGAATCTGAAACAGGCTCCAGGCTCCGAGCTGTCAGCACAGAGCCCGACGCGGGGCTCGAACTCACGGGCCGTGAGATCATGACCTGAGCCGAAGTCGGACGCTTAACCGACCGAGCCACCCAGGCGCCCCAGTGTTTCTTATTTGAATGAGAAGTCCTTAGTTCCTATAAATTTTTATAGTAAAATATTTTTAAAATATATTACATTGTTCATAGTGAATATGGATATTTAATTAAGTATGAGCTAAGAGCTGAAAACATTAAATTCTCAAAACAATTAAAATTTTTTTTTAACATTTATTTAGTATTTTTGAGAGAGAGAGAGAGCATGAGCAGGGTAGGGGCAGAGAGAGAAGAGACACAGAATCTGAAGCAGGCTCCAGGCTCTGGGCTGTCAGCATAGAGCCTGATGGGGTTTTGAACTCATCAACTGATGAGATCATGACCTGAGCCCAAGTCAGATGCTCAACCTACTGAGCCACCCAGGTGCCGCAATTTATTAAGATTTTAATTTTAATTTTTTAACATTTATTTATTATTGAGAGACAGAGAGACAGAGAATAAGCAGGGGAGGGGCAGAGATTTTTAAGGCAGGTTTTGAAATAAGAAAAATTGTGTGGAGAGGCAGCTTGAGATGGGAGAAGGCTGTACAAACTCATTTTCTTCACTGTGCTTTCTCTTGTAAGTCAAGTCTTTGATAATGACCAAGTATTTTTCACAATGTGTTTTCTGGTGAGTACAGTTTTTACTATTCCAAAGATGATATTTCTGGTGTGAACTGTTAATTCATATGGGAAAATGAATGAGATCTTTAAAAAGTTGAAAAAGTGTAGGGGGACTCACGCAATGCCCAGACTTTTTGATGTATATTTTGTCAGAGAAGCTGATGACCAGACACACATTATGATAGGAAAAGTGTTAGAAGGAAAGAAGAGAACCTTCGTGCATCGCGGGTAAAGACTCAGAGTGAAGCATAAGAACCTAGATTAGAGGAAGAAGTTAACTCGGAAGGCAGGGGTTGCTGGAACACTGAACATTTCTAAGTAAGGCCTGCTTTCAGGATTGACTCTTGGCTGGATGCTGGAGCTGAGCTCTTGGAATGCTCTGTTTGGTAAGTGTGTGAATGCCTGACGATTAGAGCCACACCACACGAGTGTGTCCAAATAGTTTAGGATGAATATCTAAACTATTACTCAGACTGAGTAACTGAGGTAAAATCACATAGCTGCTGTATTCCTACCTGACTCACCCCCAATAAAAACTCTACACATCAAGGTTCCGGGGGGGGGTAGAAACCTCTTTGGTGGACACCGCTTTGTTCGTGTTGCTAATTTCTCCCTTTGCTAATTTCACTCTGCATCCTTTTGCTGTAATAAACTGCGCCCATGAGTACAACAATTTCTGAATCCTGTGAGTCCTTCTAGTGAATCATTCATTCTGATGTTGTTCTTTGGGATCCCAACACAGAGAATCTGCAGACATTCTCTTCTCAACTCTACTGAAGTTCACCATGACTCCCGTACCAACATGTTTTTACCACTCAAATTCTTTTCTATGTTGAGCTATCTTCTTTTCTCTTTTGCCTAGCTTCTTATGACTGACTACTACAGGGTACCCCATGAATCAAAAGGTATTACCTGATGCCAGAAATAATACACTGAAAATAGAATTGCCATAACCTTTGCACCAGACTCTAACTGTTAAAATTTTGGGGACCTTTCTATTAATTGCCTCAGAAATACTCATTCACTTTGAATATTTGATAGGGCATACATATATGTACGCGTTGATAGAGAAACTGTTCAATGTAATTGTGCAAACATCTGAACAAGTGTATTTCACGCATGAATTCTTGTTTAGACAAATATTATTATTATTAATTATTAATTATTATTATTTTAGAGAGAGAGGGACAGAGAGAGTGAGTGGGGTAGGGGGCAGAGTGAGAAAGAGAGAGAATCCCAATCCATGCTCAGCACAGAGCCTGATGTGGGACTTTGCTCCCACAACCTTGGGATCGTGACCTGAGCCCAATCAAAAGTCAGATGTTCAACCTACTGAGCCACACAGGCGCCCCTAGACAAATATTTTTAATGATATGGAAAAATGTCCATGGTATTTAAAATATAGTCACTTCTTGGGGCGCCTGGGTGGCTCAGCTGGTTAAGCGTCCAACTTCAGCTCAGGTCATGATCTCACAGTCCATGAGTTCGAGCCCCGCGTCGGGGTCTGTGCTGACAGCTCAGAGCCTGGAGCCTGCTTCGGATTCTGTGTCTCCCTTTCTCTCTGCCCCTCCCCTGGTCATGCTCTGTCTTTCTCTGTCTCAAAAATAAATAAAAACATCAAGAAATTTAAAAAAGGGGAGCCTGGGTGGCTCAGTCAGTTAAGCGACTGATTTCAGCTCAGGTCATGATCTTGCGGTCTATGGGTTCAAGCCCCACATCAGTCTGTGTGCTGGCAGCTCAGAGCCTGGAGCCTGCTTCATATTCTCTCTCTCTCTCTCTCTCTCTCTTTCTCTCTCTCTCTCTCTCTCTCTGCCCCTCCCTGCTCATGCTCTGTCTCTCTCGAAAATAAATAAACATTAAAAAAATTTTTTTAAAAAAATAAATTAAAAAAATATAGTCACTTCTTGTTTTTAGCAGTATTTAAGGTCTATAAAGTCATCATAAAGAGTGAATTAGTGAATATCGAACAATTGTTCCTAGACAAAATACACAGATTCCCAAAAGCCTCTGATCACAACATTTTAGTCAATAGATCAATACATAACTATATATTGTTTATAATCATGTATTCTGTGTATCTGTTTAAAAATACCATATATATACACATATATATGTGTGTGTGTATATATATAATATACATATATATATGTGTATATATATTTATATATATATATATATATATATACTTATACATAAAACACGCCTAACAGAGCTATAACTCATGCACAAAGCTTTTTTTTTTTTTTATTATTTTTTTTTAATGTTTATTCATTTTTGAGACAGAGAGAGACATAGCATGAATGGGGGAGGGGCAGAGAGAGAGGGAGACACAGAATCGGAAGCAGGCTCCAGGCTCCGAGCCATCAGCCCAGAGCCTGACGCGGGGCTCGAACTCACGAACAGCGAGATCGTGACCCGAAGTGAAGTCGGACGCTCAGCCAACTGAGCCACCCAGGCGCCCCAAACAAAGCTTTTATAACACATATGTTTGCTCTGAAAGGCACTTAACAGCCTGTGAGCTGTATTTAGGACCACTGGCCAGCCCTTCAACACAAGATTTAGGTGAGGAGAGGGACATTTTAAACAATGAAATCTCCAGTGAAAAGCACAAAAATGCAAAAAAAAAAAAATGTGAAACTAAATAGACTACGAAAGGGACATTTGTGTGCAGTATAAGGGCTGAAATAAGAAGTCAGAGCATCACAGGGTTCAATCTCACCTATAAATGTGTATATTCGGACACATATTTTTCACCACTCAGTATGTTTGCAAGAGTATTGATTTGGGTTTACAAATCAATATTAGCAAGTAGACAAATTTACAGGTAGCAAATTCATGAATATTGAGGACTGTATACGATATTAAAATTTTTGTTTTACAAATAAAATTTAGAGGTGCCTGGGTGGCTTAGTGTGTTGAGTATACAACTCTTGATTTTGGCTCAAGCCATGATCCCAGAGTCGTGGGATCGAGCCCCCTGTCATGGTTAGTGGGGAGCCTGCTTAAGATTCTCTCTCTCTCTCTCTCTCTCTCTCCCTCTTCCCCTCTCCTCCCACTTGTGTTCTCTCTCTTTCTCTCTTTCTAAAACATAAAAAGTAAAAATAAAATAAAATAAAATTTAAAAATTAAAAATTAAGTTAAGATTGGTCATAAGTAAATGAGATATTGACTGCAGTTTGTTCGAGGCAGTTGAACTGTGATTTTCATTTTCTTTTCAGTCTTTTTATCTTAAAGTTCTTTTATAATGAGTGTATATTTTCTTAATTTTAGCAGTTTCCTTATTGTGAAAACTATTCCTGCACATAGGAAAAACTAGAAAACATCAAACATTTCAAAAATACTTCTCATTTTTTCACAACTATAATCCAATTATATGAAGGAAGAAACCAGCATTAAAGTGTATCTTTAGTCTCCCAGAAATTTATCATTTATACTACAATACACAGTATATGTCATTAAAATTTCATACATAGAAAGTGTACAACTTGTAGAAATCAATTATGATATTACAAAGGATGGGTAACATTGGATATTACTTATAAAATGACATGCATTTTGTATTATCTTCAAAATAAAAATAATAAAATAATACAAAAACTTTACCTATCTGATATACGAAAAGTAGTAGCTCTTTGCTAATATGATATGTCTTCTTATTCAGTTTGGTGGGAAATCAAACACCTTTGGATATATTTTATAGAATGTAATGCTTTCCTTTTGTCAATTGCCTACTCATATTTGTGCCTTATTACTATTCACTGTTGCTCTATTTCCTAAATATTTGGAAAGTTCTTTATATATAAGGAAATTATAATTTTGTTGCAAATGTCAAAAATTTGTTTTCTAGTCATTTGCATTTTCATTAACGTGTGCCAAAATGTGTAATATAGCTTCAACTTATATAGTTCATATGGATTGTATGTCTTACACCTTCATACTAAAATTTTCTATATTAACGATAGCTCAGTTTTTCTGGAGTCATTTATGGTTTGAACATAGCATATCAGACATATAATTAGCTATTAAAAATAAGGAATAAGATATTCTGATTATTTTCTTTCTTTTTATGAGTTCATAGTAAATGACTGAATTATTTTCAAGGCCCAAGCTACCAATATCACTTAAGAAATATGTAAACAGTCTGAAAAGTTCTGTATTTCTTAAATAACTTGAATTTGTGGTTAAGCCACTTCCAACAAAGAAGACAACATTACTGGGTATATTTACTGGCAAATTCAGTAGAACTTAAAAAAAGAAATAATCTCAATTCTACACAAAATTTTTCAGAAGATTAGAGGAGAGGATATATTTACCAATTTATTTTATAAGGGCAGCATTCATATGCAATCAACACCAAAAAAGATTGTAGGAAAATAAAACCAGATGCAAATTCCCTTCATGAATAAACACAAATGTTCCATAACAATATATTAGCAAGCCGCTTCCAGCAATATATAAAAAGAATAATACGTAGGACCATTGGAGTTTATCCTAGAAGTTTTCAAGCGTCCATGAAAATACAGCAGAGAAATCCATAGTATCATCTCACCTCATACAGATAGAACATTTTAGCAGATTCGCTAGCTTTTCTGGATAAAAACTGTCAGGAAACTAGAACCAGAGGGAACGTGTTCCACTAGAAAAGGGAAACTAACAAAACCTGCAACTCACATCTCTAATGGAGAAAGACTGAATTAACTTTGGAGGGGAGGCAAGGCAAAGATGTGCACCATCACGGTCCCTACTGAACTCAATGTCCTAGCCTATGCAAGAGATGTAAGAAATGTATAGATTAGAAAGGAAGAAATAAACTTTATCTACAGATGAGAATCTGGCAAAATTCTTTGGAATATGTACATAGAAAAATCCCAAAGGATTTTTGCCAGCTCCATTCTATATCATTCAATTTATGGAATGCTCTGGGGAAGTCAAAACTGTTTGAGATGAAAAACAGGTCAGTGGTGCCAGGAGCTGGGAATGGAGAGAGGGTTTGATTGCAAAAAGGGTGATGGATCTTGTCTATGTCTTAATTGTGCTGGTGGTTGCATGACTGTATCAGTTTGTTAAAACTCATAGAACTGTACGCTAAAAAGAATAATTTTATTGTATGAAAATTATCTTTTCTTAAATTTTTTATAACGTTTATTTATTTTTGAGACAGAGAGAGACAGAGCATGAGCGGGGGAGGGGCAGAGAGAGAGAGGGAGACACAGAATCGGAAGCAGGGTCCAGGCTCCGAGCTGTCGGCACAAAGCCAGCCACCAGGCTCGAACTCATGGACCGCGAGATCGTGACCTGAGCCGAAGTCGGACGCTCAATTGACTGAGCCACCCAGGCACCCCTATGAAAATTATATCTTAATTTATAAAATATTTAGTTTCCCAATGGCATACTGACACTGATGATTATTTCACGGTGTACTAAATTAGTATGTTTCGTATATCTATAATATTCCTATGATTAGTTTCTCTAATAATATGCCGGTCATAAAGCTTTGTTCTTGTAGTAATTTTTAATATATGTATTAATAATTGATGTTAGTATCCTGTCATCAACTCTTTTTTTCCAGAAAGATCTTGGCCAGTTTCAACCACTTAATTTTTCATATGACCTTTAGAATAAATTGTCAAGATTAAAAATATCTGCTGTCACTTGACTGAAACATAATTAATTTTTTTAGATTTATTTGGAGAGATATGACAGCTCCACCAGGTTAAGTCTTTGTGTCAAAAAAAAATCTGTATTTACAATGATAAGTCTGCTTCCAAGAAAAATACATCTGAATTTATGATTATTTCAAAGTTGTTTGCTTAAAATAGTCTTAAATATGTATTCAAAAATATGTATTTAAATTTGATCATTATGAACAATTACAACTTAGGTATTATGAATAGTTCCTGTGTTATTTATTTTAGATTGTATTTAAATTCCTGTTAATTAACATACAGAGTGTAATATTACTTTCCAGTGTATAATATGTATTCAAACCTCCAAACATCACCCAGTGCTCATCACAATAAATGCATTCCTTAATCCTCATCACCTATTTAACCCATCCCCTGACCCACAATTCCTTCTTGTGATCATCAGTTTTTTTCTCTATCATTGAATCTTTTCTTGGTTTGCCTTTTTCTCTCTTTTTTTTCCCCCTTTGCTCATTTTTTTTTCCCTTAAATTCTACATATGAGTGAAATCATATGGTATTTGTCTTTCTCTGACTTATTTTGCTTGGCATAATATTCTCTAGCTCCATCCATGTCTTTGCAAATGGCAAGATTTTATTCTATGACTGAGTAATATTTAATTATATATATAATATATATATATATATATTATGTACGCATTATATAAAATCTATATATATCACATCATCTTTATCCATTCATCAGTTGATGAACACTTGGCCTATTTCTATAATTTGGCTACTGCAGATAATTATACTATAAATACCTGGGTGCATATATCCCTTTGAGTTAGTATTTTTGTATTCTTTGGGTAAATACCTGGTAGGGCAATTGCTGGATCATAGGGTACTTCTGTGTTTAACTTTTTGAGGAAACTCTGTACTGTTTTTTTATAGTGGCTGCACTAGTTGGCATTCCCACCAACAGTGCAAGAGGGTTCCCTTTTCACAACCCCACCAATACCTGCTGTTTCTTATGTTGTTGACTTTAGTCATTCTGACAGGTGTGAGGTAATATCCCGATGCACTTTTGATTTACATTTCCTTTATGGCAAGTGACGACAAACATCTTTTCATGTGACCGTTGGCCATCTGTAATGTTGTCTCTGGAAAAATGTCTATTCACGTCTTCTACCCATTTTTAATTGGATTATTTGTTTTTTGAGTGTTTAGTTTTATATGTTCTTCATATATTTTGGATACTAACACTTTATCAGATATGTCTTTTGCAAATGTGTTCTTTCACTGCATAGGTTGCCTTTTAGTTTTATTGATTATTTTCTTTGCTGTAAAGAAACTTTTGATTTCGATGCACTCCCAATAGTTTATTTTTGCTTTTGCTTCCCTTACCTAAGGAGACATATCTAGAGAAAAGTTGATACAGCCAATGTCAGAGAAATTTCTGCCTGTGCTTTCTTCAAGAATTTTTATGGTGTCAGGTCTCACATAGAGGTCTTTAATCCATATTTAGTTTATTTTTGTGTGTGGGGAAAGGGAATGGTCCAGCTTCATTCACTTGCATCTCCCGTCCAGTTTTCCCAACACCATTGGTTGAAGAGACTTTCTTTTTTCCATTGGGTATTCTTTCCTGCTTTGCTGATTTAGTTGACTATACATTTATTGTTCAATTTCTAGGTTTTCTATTTTGTTCCATTGATCTGTGTGTCTGTTTTTGTGCCAGTACCATATGGTCTTGATTATATTAGAGCTTTGTAATATAGCTTGAAATCCAGAATTGTGATGCTTCCAGCTTGGCTTTGCTTTTTCAAGATTGTTTTGGCTATTCAGGGTCTTTTGTGATTCCATACAAATTTTAGGATTATATGTTCTAGTCCTGTGGTATTTTGATAGGGATAGTGTTAAATGTGTAGATTGCTTTGGGTAGTATTTTAACAATGTTTGTTAAAATGGGTAGACATTTCAACAATGTTTGTTCTTCCAGTCCATGAACATGGAACGCCTTCCCATTTCCATGTGTCATCTTGAATTTCTTTCATCAGTGTTTTTTAATTTTCAGAGTTGCGGTCTTTCATCTCTTTGGTTATGTTTATTCTTAAGTATTTTATTCTTTTTGGTGCAACTGTAAATAGGATTGTTTTCTTAATTTCTCTTTGTGCTGCTTGCTTATTGGCGGATATAATGCAGCAGATTTATGTACAATGATTTTGTATCCTACAACTTTCCTATATTCATTTATCGGTTCTAGTAGTTTTGGGGGGAAGTCTTTCTGTTTTTTTTAATATTTATGTGTTTATTTATGTATTTATGTATGTATGTATGTATGTATGTATGTATGTATTTATTTATTTTGAGAGAGAGAGAGCACAAGCAGGGGTAATGGAGAGAGAGAGGAAGAGAGAGAATCCCAAGCAGGCTCCATGGTATTAGCACAGAACCCAATGTGGGGCACGATCTCTTCAAGATAAATTGTTGCTTGTTTTATAAACTTATGAGTTTAGTCTTTTTTTTTTCCAGAAGATGTTCTATGAAAGCTTTCTGTTTAAAAGGGATCATACTCCCTTACCCAGTGAATTGGGTAAATATTGTTATATTATATTATATTATTTCTTTTAGTGTTTATTCATTTCTGAGAGACAGGGAGAGACAAAGTGCAAGGGGCAGAGAGAGGGAAACAGAATCTGAAGCAGGCCCCAGGCTGCGAGCTGTCACCACAGAGCCCGATGGGGGCTCGAACTCATGAACCTTGAGATCATGACCTGAGCCAAAGTCAAATGTTTAGCAAAATGAGCCACCCAGAAACTCCTGTATATTATAATTTAAAGTAGAATATTACTTCATAGACATTTGGTAAAACTCTAAGTTTTCTTTTTCTTTGAAGTTCACGTTTTACTGGATTTTTTGTTCTTTTTGTTTTTTTGTTTTTTTTTGTTTTTGTTTTTTTTTTTTGGTCATTACTAGTTTCATTAGGATATACCTCAATATTGGCACTTAAGGAATGAGTATACACATTAATTACAGATTTTTTTCAAAAAAATATTTTTTTGGTTTTACTTTTAGTATTTTGTGTATTTTTCTCCCTTTTGTTGTTTTCTTTTCAGGAAAATCACTTGTATCCACCTTTCATACCCCCCCCCCCCGTTTAATTACTTTATTGATTATTTCTTTTTTCTTTTCCCTAATTCCTGATTTTAACAAGGACTACTTTCCTGTGTCTGATTTTATTTTTGCCAATGTCTACTTTCCATTTGGATTTATCCAGTGTCCCCTTCATTTCTGTAATGGATTTAGTTTTCTCTTAGGCTTTATCCCTCAGATTTGCTACATCTGTTTTCCTCTCCCATTGTCTAAAATCTCTGGCCTTTTGGGGCACCTGGGTGGCTCAGTCGGTTAAGCTTCTGACTTCTGCTTAGGTCACGATCTCACCGTTGGTGAGTTCAAGCCCTGCCTTGGACTCTGTGCTGAAAACTCAGAGCCTGGAGCCTGCTTCGGATTCTGTGTCTCCCTCTTTCTCTGCCCCTCCCCTGCTTATGCTCTGTCTCTCTCTCTCTCAAGAAAAAAAAAAAAAAGAAAGAAAGAAAGAAAGAAAGAAAGAAAATAAGGAAAAATAAAATCTCTGACCTTTGATTCTGAGATAGATGCTTTAAAGAAAAATAAAATCTCTGACATTTTAATTCTGAGAGAGATCCTTTCCCATTGTTTTTCTTTCACTAATTTTCCTTTTGTTGCCATTTTTTTCCTTTTTTTTTTAATGTTTACTTATTTGTGAGAGAGAGAGACAGAGAGAGACAGAGTGTGAGTGAGGGAGTGGCAGACAGAGAGGGAGACACAGAATCCGAAGCAGGCGCCAGGCTCTGAACTGTCACGACAGAGCCCAATGCGGGGCTTGAACTCATAAACAGTGAGATCATGACCTGAGCCAAAGTCAGATGCTTAACTGTCTGAGCCACCCTGGCGCCCCATTATTTATTTTTTTTATTTTGAATTGTTTGTTACCCATCTTTTTCCTATCGTATTTATTCATAGGCTTAAAGACACGGTTTTATAAAAGATCAAAAGGGGCCTTCTTATCTTGGTCAAAAATGATTTAACAATAGGGTACCTGGAATGAGGAAGGGCCTGGGAAGAGAAGTGATGTGTGACACTAGGCAGCTTGTTTCTAGAATTAGATGTCAGAGCAAAGCCTCTCCATCCTGCCCACCCTCATTTGGGTTCTCAGCACTCATCATCATACCCATCAGTGGGCAGGACGTGTGTGGCCCCCAGGGAAGGATCCTGTATACTTAACGGGGACAGTTTATCAATTCATTTCCCTTCAGACAACTCTAGTTATCAGCTGAAAAGATGATTGTCTCCTTTACCTTGAAAAATAAGACCTTGTTTCTCCTTAAGGAAGCTTCTTATTCGTCTCTGTTGCCTGTGCCCCCAGAGCTCTGGTGATCTCTACAGCCTGCACAAACTCCAGCTGTCTCCATGCTAAGCCAGGGACTATCTCCTTTTCTGTCCCTTGGATACAGGCAGAAACCTGGGTGCTGCAAGGGAGATCTATTCTCCAGCCATATTTCTAGGTCACTATTAACCAATTTTGCAAGTATTTTTTTAAAAAAAAATTTTGCTTGTACCTTTTTCTTTATTTTATTTTTTACTTTTATCTGGGTTTATTGGAGTATAATCGATACTATATATATATATATATATATATATATATATATATCATATAGGTTGCACCACATGATTTTTTAAGGTATACAAAATGTGATGCTTTATGTTTACATTGTGAAATTACCATAATTAAGTTAATTTATATATCAGCTTTTATAGTTATGCTTTGTTTTGAGGTGAGAATATATATGTTCTATTCTCTTAGTAAGTTTTAAGTATACAGTAATCATCGTGCTGTACATTAGATTCCCAGAACTTATAAATGAAAGTTTTTCTTTTTGACCCACATTTTCCTATTTCCCCTCATTCCTAGTTGCCAGAAGCCACGATTCCACTTACTGGTTCTGTGCATTTGACTTTTTTTGATGCCATATATAAGTGATATCATACAGTATTTGTCAGTTTGTGTCTGGTTAATTTCACTTAGCATATGATCTTCAACTTCATCCATGTTGTCCCAAGTGGTAGGAATGCCTTCTTTTTTTTTATGGTGAATAATATTCCACGCATATATCACATTTTCCTTAATCATTTATTCATTGACAAGTACTTAGGTTGTGCCCATGTCTTGTCCATTGTGAATAATGCTGAAACACACATGAGAGTGCAGATTTTTCTTTGAGATACTGATTTCCATTAGTTCAGAACTGTCAAGACCACTGACCTTACTGGGACTGAAAAATATGACTTGTATTACAACATATTATTTTGGAAAAAATTAAGCATGGATAATATATTGTTGTGGTTTTGTTTTGTTTTGCCTTATTTTTATTTTTTTATTTGTCAAGGAAAATTCATTCTCTGTACTGGGAGGTAGATATGGAAAATGCATACTGTTTCTTTTCTTCTTCTCCTTCTTCTTCTTCTTTTTCTTCTTCTTCTTCTTCTTCTTCTTCTTCTTCTTTAAATGTTTATGTATTTTTGAGAGAGAGACAGACAGAGAGTGAGCAGGGGATGGGCAGAGAGAGGGAGACACAGAATCTGAAACAGGCTCCAGGCTCTGAGCTGTCAGCACAGAGCCTGATGTGGGGCTGGAACCCACGAACTGTGAGATAATGACCTGAGCTGAAGTCGGATGCTTAACCGACCGAGCCACCCAGGAGCCTCCCCCTCCTTTTTAAAAATTTCTTTGGAAATTTTTAAATTTCCAAATGTGCTCGATCTGACTCCATTGACCTTATATCCAAAGCACATTATGTGTGTATATCTGCATGTAATATCTACTTTAACTTAAAATTTAAATTTTTAAATTTCCAAATGTGCTCGATCTGACTCCATTGACCTTATATCCAAAGCACATTATGTGTGTATATCTGCATGTAATATCTACTTTAACTTATATATTGAACATCCTACTACTTGCTTTACATACATGATGTCTTTCCTCTTCACGCCAAACCTGAGATATAGATATCTTTATCTCCCAGTTCACAGATAAGTAGAAATTAAGTTGTTAATAATTGAGCAGTGAAACATGAGAATACTGGGCTTAACTTCTGTTTTCTCTACTGTACAATTTTTTTTCTCGTTTTGTGTTCATGCATATTTTACTGAAAAGTTAGCAAAGCTCTATCAGGGTTGTTAAACAGATGACACCTTAATCTAAAATTTTATATGTTTTTTTTAATAACTATTTAGTTTTATTATTTCTAGAACTAAAATAAGATAGCAACAGATATCAAATGTGTAGAAAAGTTAATGAAAAAGATTACAAAGAGAGCACAGACTTAGAACAACAAAAGAGCAAAGGCCTAGAATTTTGGCAAATTCATTTAATTCTTAGAACACATTCTGTCTGTTCCCGTGAATTCAATTTCTCTAGACCTCATGTGAGATGCTTAAGCACAGAGGTAATTATCTAATTTAACTGTTCCTGGCAAGTACTCAAAGCTAATGGCTTCAGATCAGTCCCTGTACTCGGTTTCGTCTAAAGTCTTTCTTTCAGAAAGGCTCTAAAATGCTCCTTCTTTCAAAACCTCCATAAAACTTCCAGGACTGCAGTGTTCTTCAGCATCCAGGCAGCAAGTGTGGCTCTTGGCAAAGAGTAAATTGTGACAACATCAGCTTATGGTAAGAGTTGATGTCATATGATGTCTTCTCATACAAAAATTAAAAAAAAAAATAATAACAAATCCCTGTTTCAAAAAATGCATACTTGGCAGAGAGGAAAAAAAAAAAAGAAAGACTCTGGAACTCTGGAAAGAGTAGTGGAATTTGTAACAGTCAGTACTTATATAAAATTTACTCAGTCCATGAGATGTTTTGCCTAGAATAACTCATCCGATTCTCCCAACCACCCTATGAGTCAGATTTTGTTAGCATCCCTGATGTCCAATATCGGTGATTTGAGGAGCTGAATTAGAACCACTCTGGAGACCGTAGTCTGTGCTTTACCACCTAACTAGCCCATGGTCTACATTTAAACAGACCATCTGAACCAAAGGGCATAGATTCTTTGGAAGTGACTCTTAAAACCCACATTCTTAATTCACTCGGCAAAAATTTATTGAGTATGTACTCAATGTCATATGCTGTTCAAGACATAGATTGCTGCCATTAAAAAATGCAAATATTCAGGGGCACCTGGGTGGCTCAGTCAGTTAAGTGTCAGACTTTGGCTCAGGTCATGATCTTATGGTTCGTGAGTTCCAGCCCCACATCGGTTCTCTGCTTTCGGTGCAGAGCCTGCTGGGGATCCTCTGTCCCTCTCTCTCTCTGTCCCTCCCAGCTCTCTCTCTCTCTCTCTCTCTCTCTCTCTCTCAAAAATAAACATTAAAAAAATACAAATATTCATCATTCATCACTATTTTGCTGGAGATGTACAATAAGCAAGCTGAAAAAAAAATTAGAGGATGATGATAAATGTCATGAAGTAAAATAAAACAGAGATGTCAGGAAGAGTCACGAAAAGTTACAATCAAGGTCATTGGAAGTATCCTTGATATGGTGACACCTGAGCACACACTTGTGTGTCGTGTGGAACTCCTGTGAGGATTATCCCTGACAGAGAGAATAAGTGCAAAGGTCCAGAGGGAGCTTGCAGTTAGGTCCATGGCAATGAAGTTGGTGCAAAGTGGTCCTGGTCAGGTTGTATTTTGAAAGCGGAACCAAAAAGATGGGATGAAAAATTTCATGTGTGTAAGAGACAAGTAAATACATGAGAGGAGTCAGAAGTCTCTGTACTTTTTAGCAACAGCAATCGGGAGTATTTAGTTTAAAGAAACTGAGGGGAGACAGTGGATGGCGGAGGTTCTGGTGTTCAGCTTAGGTTGAGAGGTCTGACTTCTCAGTGGCAATACCAGGAAAACATGAGGGTATGAATCTGGAGTTTCAGGATCGGTCTGGGACAAAATGCACATTTTAGAGGGGAGTTGACATTTCAAGCACGGAACCCCATCAACTCATCAACGGAATGTCTGGGAAGCAAGTAAAGATTTGGGCATCGCTGGCCGAATTCAGCCTTTTAGTTGATGGTACTTTGGAACCGCTGGTTTTTAACCAGGTTAAGAAGAAGCTGACTGTGTGGGTTTGAAGACAAAGAGACAATGTAAGATAGCTCAAGATGATTCAAAAAATCGAGAGTTTTGCTAATAAATGGAGGTCAACAAAATGAAGTGCTGCATAGATGCTGGAAGTGAAGTCGATTTCTCTATTTTTTTTTTCTTTTTCATGATGAACTAAACAGCAAAATGTGTCCTAAGAGGAATTAACACTAGAACAGTAAAAATCAAGTCACCATATAGAGAGGTGGGGTTTTGTCAAAGAAATGCCTTTCTGTAGGCAAAAAAACTTGGGACCTAAAGCTTAGGTGATAGGTGTTTTGGAGAGGAGCTAAGTACCACGTCTGGGATGCTGGCAGGTGGTAGACATTTGATGCAGATTCTTTTATAAGTAGGGGGAGAGCGAGTGGTGTTGGGGCTGGAAAAGAGTGAAGAGAGAAAAAAGTCAAAATAGGCTGGGAGCATAAAGAGATTAGCAAAACATATTATTGACAATTATGAAACTTTATTGTCACAGTTGCTTTTTACTTAATAATCTAGAGGCATTTTATCTATTTCAAAAATCTTCCCATCAGACCTTATTGAATACGTCTTTTCTTTTTCTTTCTTTCTTTCTTTCTTTCTTCCTTTTTCTTTCTTTCTTCCCTTCTTTCTTTCTTCCTTCCTTTCTTTTTCTTTCTTTCTCTGTCTTTCTTTCTTTCTCCTTCTTTTCTTTCTTCCCTTCTTTTTTCCTTCCTTTCTTTTCTTTTCTTTCTTTCTTTCTTTCTTTCTTTCTTTCTTTCTTTCTTTCTTTCTTTCCTTTCTTTCTCCCCTCCCCTCTCCTCTCCTCTTCTCTCCTCTCCTCTCCTCTCCTCTCCTCTCCTCTCCTTCCTTCCAGTATAGTTGACACACGATGTTGCATTAGTTTCAAGTGTATGACCTAGTGATTCAACACCTCTATACCTTGTGCTGTGCTCACCACAAGTGTAGCTACCATGCGTCACCATACAACACTATTACGGTACCATTGACTATATTACCTTTGCTGTACTTTTCATCCCTGTGACTTATTTCTTCATTACCTAGTAGGCTGTAACTCCCGCTCTCCTTCCAACATTTTGCACATCCTCTTATCCCCCTTCCCTCTGGAAGCCATCCATTTGTTGTCTGTATTTCTAGGTCTGATTCTGTTTATTTTGTTATTTTTTTTTCATGTATGTTGTTCTTTAGATTCCACCTATGAATGAAATCGTATGGTACTTGTCTTTCTCAGTCTGGCTCCTTTCACTTAGAGTAATACCCTGTAGGTCCATCCATATTGTCTCAAATGGTAAGATCTCATCCTTTTCATAGCTGCATAATATTCCATCGCACACACATATAAAATATATAATTATATTATATTAATATATATATTATATAACAATAGTTATATATTATACACATAACCATTCAATGTTATGTCCTTTTTGATTTTTAGCTATTTTGACATGTGTAAGGTGATATCTCATTGAAGTTTTGACTAGCATTTCCCTGATGGTTGGTGATGCTGAGCATTTTTTCATGTGTCTGTTGGCCATTTATATATCTTCTTTCAAAAAATTGTCTATTAATGTCCTCTACCCATTTTTTCATTTTGGGTATAGTTTGGTTTTTTTTTTTTTTTTTTTTTTTTTTTTTTGGCATTGAGTTGTATAAGTTCTTTATATATTTTGGATATTACCCCTTTATTGGATATATAATTTGCAAATATCCTTTTTTGTTCAGGGGGTTGCCTTTCTGTTTTGTTGATTGCTTCCTTTACGGTGCAAAAGATTTTATTCTGATGTAGTCTCAATAGTTTATTTTTACTTTTGGTTCCCTTTCCTCAGGAGACATGTCTATAAAAATGCGCTACTGCCAATATCAAAGAAATCACTGCCTGTGTTCTCTTCTAGGATTTCTGGGTTTCATGTCTCTGATTTAGGTTTTTCACCCATTTTGAGTTTTTTTGTGTGTATGGTGTTAGAAAGTGGCCCAGTTTCTTTTTTTTTTTTTTTTTTTGCATGCTGCTGTCCAGTTTCCTCAGCACCCTCATTTTTTTTTCTTAACCTACCCTTTCTTTATAACAAAAATTGGTAGGATTTCTAAGATTCCTGAGTATTATTAAAAATAGTAACCCAGCTGTCATTATTCTTTAGGTTCTATTAATATTTTGTAAAAATTTATTAATAAGCATTTTTCAAAGTGATTCAGATATTTAGTCATCCAACCCAGTCAAATTTCTTCCATTCTATTCTGCCTTTATGTGATGCTCTGCCATGAGAAGAAAAGTCTGTGTAACCTTTAGGCCCGGGTATCCTATCCCCTGTGAGCACATTAGGGAGAATAAAATGAGAAGAAAATGACAATTACACCCCCGGGAGATTTTTAAAATTAACAATAATTGTTCATGCTTGCAGCACAGATTATTGGCAGAAAATTGGATTTGAAATGGGGAGGTCTCAAAAAGCAATGTTATTTAAACAATTCCAGATAATCAGCTCTTTCTTCCTCGGTGGGAGCTTGTTGGCAGGGAAACATGCATCTCTCCAGAAGGCATGGAAATAAATTAATTGCAGGGAGACACAGAAGATTCTATAAGATATTTTTCATGGAAATCAGAGTTTGTCGCAAGGTGTAACAGGGGGCAAACATCACGATTCTTTTCAGTGTTGAAAATTGGTGATGGAATCCCTTTCAAAGTGACTGTCGTTACCTTTCCATGAAAATAATTTTTATGCTAAAATGAAGTAAAAGATTATCGAAAGTCATCAAATGACATTTCTGAGTAATATGCTCTTTGACTTAAGTAGATATATGTATGTATATACATATTTCTTTATATACATATACATATATATGTAAACTACATATATATGTGTATAATAAATTTTAATTTTGCATGTTTTACCTGTGCTTTCTATATAGATAATATGCAGAATATTGAACAATATTTAAAATTGCCTATTATAAAGCAAACAGATGGGTCAGTATTAACAGTTACATAAGATTTTCACATGACCCAAACTATATTGCAATACAACACTGAAAATGGCCACTTAACAATGTAAGGGTCACGAGGAAGGTCAAATATATTCTACTACCTATGTTTTGAGAGCTGATGGTGGTTCTTCCATAAGTGTGCCTCGCACACTGTTAAACTGTATAACTATTTCCAAATCATATTTTAGACTGCTTCCAATATTTAACCTTTCAAATGTTATATTGACAAACATTCGCAGAGGTGACTCTGTAAAAACATTCAAAGATGTGGAGGAGTTTGTTAAAATATGTTAAAAATGAGAAAGAACTTGATCGCTATTGACAATATTTTCTTTCAAGGGCGCCTATTTAAACTCTTGCTACCGCACTGAGTGCGTGAGAAGGGTTATTTCCCTGCAAATTATCATTCTTCCAAATGGGGTAGAAACTAAACATCATTTTCTTTATAATGTAGATGTCTTTGATTTCTAGCGTTTGAAGCCAATGTTATCTGGCTTATATATGTGTGGAATTGAAATTCTTCCCAAGCCTTCGACAGATTTGGAGGAAAGGAAATAATGGGGGTATCTAATACTCCCACACCTTCGTCTTCAAGTTGCTGAAAAAACATTTTCTTATTAGGGTAGTAATATATTTCTTAGTGATGTTTACAAGTATATATAGTCACCATATCACTCCTATCTTGTTGAGTAGAGGTCATTTCTCCCTGATTTCTAGGTAGAATACAAAGTAGAGGTTTTCTGTAATGTAATTCCTTTCCCTGAAACAAAACTTCATTTGGAAGCTTCTCTTTCTTTTTTCTCCTTGTGTTGCTTCATTTTCATTGTATTTTGCCAGCTGCATGATGTCATTTTTCCCTGTTTGCTCACCTTTTTATAGAGTTTTAGCTAGTGCTGGAATTTACTGTTAAATGCCATTAAATGAATCAGTTCCAAAATTACCCTGGATTGCTGAGAGAATTAAATCTTCCTACTTTTTAATTTGAGATTATGTCTGATGTGCACAGCTTGGAGCCAAGATTTTGTTGGCTTCCTACCTTTTATTTAGTTTATATATTTTTGCATCATGGGTTGTCTGCTAATCTTGCCTCCTCATCTGATAAGCTTTTTCCTATTCTAAAGGTTCCAGCAGCTTATAAGGATCTGTTTTATCTGGCCCCTGCATAACTCCCCAGCCCCATTTCTGCGCAACTCTTCCCCTCACTATCTAGGTAACTGTTCTTCTGGAAGCATTATCACATTCTTGAAAGTGCCATGATTTCGCTCATGTCTCATCTCTGTACACACGTATTTATCTGACTGAAAACTCTCTCTCTACCGCTTTTCCTAAAGTACAAATGTATTAAATTCGCTGTCACTTTTTCCAAAATATTTTGGTGTTTTTTTTAATTAAAAAAAAAATTTAATTTCAAACCCCCCTACCAGGACTTAATTTTCTGACTCTCCTATGCATTCCCATAGCACCCTCTTCATTTATTTCTTTTTTGACACTTACATTTAAATTAATTGTCCTATAGATGATTCTTATATGTATCTTCTAGAAAATTTCAGGTCCTTTATAGTCCCTGTGATAATCATCTTTGTGTCTCATACTAATACACTAATATCCTTGACACATAGTAGGTACTCAAGAAGTTCTTTGGGAATTGCTTAATAAACATATACTATATTATAAAGTAAGGAATTTACTCTTGGGCAGGCCAGCTAGGATATTTTGTTGCAAAAACCAAAGTTAACAAATAAAGCAGCAGAAATTATATATATATATATATATATATATATGCATATATTTGTATATGTATATGTATAGACACACAGACACACACACACACACATATACACACACATATAAGCCCTTAATAGCCCTGACCGATGTAGTGAGTCATGTTTAGAAGCTCCAAAGGCACATACAATATAAAAATTAGCCTGAGGGCAAGAAATCATTTCCGATCACATGGTCATTTCGCAGAGGGATAAAAAGAAGTGATTTTTTTTTTCCATGCCAATGGAGAAAGTGCACATTTTTGTCATAGCCCTGGCACCATAACTCTGGAGGACAAAGACCCTGTGTTGGTGAGTTTGGCTTTGAGCTAAGGGCAGGTTCTGAGGCGAGATTCTTAGTGTCCGGTTTTATGACTTGCTTGCTATGTGACAGTAGGAAGATGCATAACTTCTCTTTTCTCTTGATGAACTGAGTATAAAACCAGCTCCTACCTCACTGTGTTGAAAGAGGATTGAAGAAGATAATGCTTTTAACACAAAGCCTGCACAGGAAGCAAATGGCTATAATTTTTGTTTTCTACCATTTCCCACATTGTGCCCCTACTGTATTGTCTCAGAAATCCAGGGAAGCGTTTCAATACCTTGATGGATCACTGACTAATATTACTAGAAGCAGTGGTTTCTAAATCTTTGTATATCATCGTGGATATTTCAGTATGGATGGAAGAAAATAGTGAATAATACTTTTTTACCTACAGTCTGATTTAGCTTTTCAAAGACTTCTCACTGATCATATTAAATCTACTCATGCGCTGACTTACTGGCTTTAAAAATGAATACTTTAGGGTAATTGTCATGAGGGAATTGGGGTTTAAATCAGAGCAATTCTTTTTTTTTTTTAGACTTTAATTAATCAATCAATTAATTAATTTTTAAATTTCAATACAAGTTAGTTAGCCTTTACAGAGTATTTTTTTTTTTAATCTACTGTATATGTGGCCATTTTAGATCAAGAGCTTCTGATGCTTTGGCTAGAACTGGACTTCGCATGCATGAGTCCATCTGGTCATGCGGCACCGGAGTTAAATGGCCGGACCGTTGTTTATTCCAAAGTTAAGATTTTGCAAATACCATTCAGGGACACGATCATGAGACAATTAGAATGAAAGAAGTTCTCATCATTAACAATATTCCGGCCACAGGTCATGCATTGGTCATTGTCACAGAATGTAATTGTGATTCATAACACTATGCGGAGCTTGCGTAGACAAGAACAACTCTTCACTGTAAATATGGATTACTTAATCTGCGAGCAAACCCAGAACGACTCTGGGATACGTTTCTATGCCAGCCTGTCTGCACTATTTCCCCCTTCTCCCCTCTCTGCAGGGCACGGGTGAACCAGGAATCTTTGGAAAGTACCTACTCCCAGGTTGTGATCTTGACCTGGCGTTCTTACCAACTAGGGTCAGATGCACCACGTGATCAGGGCTATTCCGCCCCCTTACAGTCTTCTTACATAATGATGTTCCTACAGTTCCTGGGCAATAGGTATCCCAGTCATACCCCATTCTCAGAGCTCTAAGGGTTTGGCTCTTGGATTTGCATTTATTAAACACTTGCTTAGAAATCCTGCCTGTTATCTACTTCCTTTTTAGAACCACCACTCTGTCTTAGTCATGGCCAACATTCACTGATCTAATGTGAATATTTTCCTTACCAGAACATATGTCTACACTCAGTGTTTCTTGATTTCCTACATTAACACCTCTATCCATTCAATACATTTCAAAGCAAGATGGGGGCACCTCAGTGGCTAAGTTGGTTGAGCGCCTGACTTCGCTCAGGTCATGATCTCACAGTTGGTGAGTTCCGGCCCCGAGCCGGGCTCTGTGCTGACAGCTGGGAGCCTGGAGCCTGCTTTGGATTCTGTGTCTCCCTCTCTCTCTGCCCCTCCCCGCTCACACTCTGTCTCTCTCTCTCTGAAAATAAATAAACATTAAAAAAAGAAAAGAAAAGAAAGATGAATTGTACAGTACAATTGCATTTGTTATAGTCTGATGTTTTGCAGTGTTTTTTACAATTATTTCAGACTGGCATAAAAATAATGCCCCCTGTATTGATCAATATAAAACAATAAAAGTCACTGTATTTTTAATATTTTTAAAAAATTTTTCTCTATATTATGCTATTTTGACATCTTAATAATCTTTCTGGCTGAAGAGAAACTGCCTCTCCAAGGACCAGCCATTTCTTAGAGACAGCAAAGGGCTGAGCCTAGGAACATGCCTTCGATAAGCAAACTAATCTAGAGCCATCCCTCCCTACATGGCCCGTATACCCCAGTATCCCTCTGCCTCAATCATTTCAGGGCCTAGATTCGGACAGACAGGGATCATTCGTTTGGCTTAGAGTCCCCTGAAATTATTCAAAGTAACAAGTCATGAGCTGTTTACCTGCCTTCCATTTCCTAGAAAACTCCAATAAAGGTCATGCCCTTGGCTGTCTCCTCACTTAGGCCCCTTCTGGCTCAGGACCAATGCTGGTGCTTTCCCATGTGGGCCTGTAAAGGTGCCAAACCTTCTGTTTCCAGCACCTTGAATATAATGAAGTTTTTTTTTTTTCTCTTTTCCCCGAGCTTCTCTTACATTTTCTCTTGTGGGTGCATCTCACTGACCATCATGCAACACAACAAGGAACAGCCACCAAGTTCAATACGGGCATACCTTGGACAAATTCCAAATCCCTTTTTATATCTTAGACATTCATTGTCTTCTCTCGTTTTCTTAACCATTTATTTTTCCCAGAAATATCTGCTCTTCAATTCTGAGTCGGATCAGGCCCCCCAAAGTTTTCCCGTTCAAGGGCATATTCAAGGCTCTAATGAATCGTGGAGTGGGGCGGAAGTTTAACACTGGAGGGCAGCTGGCCCCCTTCAGTGCCCCCGGGTAACCTACCCGTGTCACTTCACACATGGTGACTCTCAGATCATGGACCTAGTCATCTGCTCTTTGATGGGCTCTCCCTGCAAGTTAGATTTTGGGAAAAATTATATCCTGTTGGAGAAAAAAAATAGTTATTAGAGAAAATTCAGATATACAGTTATTTGCACTCCAAACATGAAATAAGGGAGAAAATAAACATTTGACCTTCTGATTAACTTTATTCTTTATAAGAAAGAGTAAGTGTAGCATTTGTTATTTACTAAGATGCCATACGACTAATAGCCTTTACCTCTGAACTTCTCTTTGCATTTCATCGGTCTATATTTGTTATTATAAGTGTGAAAGAAGGCAGCGCCTTCTTGAAAATCACTTTTCTCTTTTCAAAATGGTTTTTAGCCTGAAGAAAAGGCACATACAAAAGTCAAGCTGAGAAAGCATTTTGCTTTGGGTATAAAACTGTTACTATGGTTCTGCTAAGAATCTTACTTTTTTTTTTTTTTCAATAAGAAGACAGTTCTCAAAATACAGTATTTTAAGAAATTTTTGTTTGCTTACAAAGAAAAATGTCAAGAGAAAACTGCAAATAATCTTAACTAAAAAAACTTATTTATTCTTGATAATATTTATTTGCTGAAATCTGTACATTCTTATAATTTTTTAATTGTAACTTTCAAATGCAGCATAAGCTGTGTATTTGATTCCCTACATATACTCTATATATTTGTATAATTAGTAGTTCCTGTGTTTTATTTTATTTTGCCATCATTGTGGGTCTGTCTACACTTACAAACAAAAAAGTGAACACAAAGCCTATTTAACCTTATTTATCACAATGATTTACCAGTAACTAGAAATTTTAAAATATAAGCAATTTATAGATTTTATTTTTACTTTGTCTTGCTCATTTCAAATGAGAATTACATGCCTCACCTTTTCCCAAATCTGCTCCGTCTGAAAGATCTTCCCCTGAAATCCATCACCGATCTTTTTTCCTAACGTTCCATACGAAGGGCTCTGATCAGCACAGGTCATAGCTGGGTAATACCTCGCACTGAAAACAAGCAGGATTACTGTGAGATTTGTCTACCTAGTCATTTTGATGAGAAGAATAAAAGTTTCAGCTACTGTTGAAATGTGGCAGATCCTAAGGAGAGACTGCAATATTGGCATTGCTAAAATTCACACTATGCTGATTCATTACCAGCCTAAATGCATTCAATCATAAGGGACAGATAGGCTCAATGCTACCTGCAGAATGCCACTTGAGTAGGGCCAGAGCTTTGGGGCATATTAAGAGTTGGCACCAACAAAGTTCCTTTGTACTTAGTTGCAGATCTTTTTAATATACCATTTTTTACTAAGTACAGAAATGAATAGATCATAAGCACAATTTAAAATTAGAGTGTATGACATAAACATGTTTCACCGACGTTCTGTTTCTCCACAGGCTGGGGTGTTTAATGAACTTGGGCAATCATTAAAAAGATATTCTTCACGATAGTACTCCTCATTGCACGGAGATTAACATTTCATGCAAGCAATCACCAAACTAATGAGGGAGTTGCTATTTTATTGCATAGTTTTACCACACTTGTTCCAAAGCTGCTATTTTAGAAATTTCTTAAAATACACATCAAGTGATTGCTTTACAGTGTGTACTGTTTATAACAGAACTTTATCCTCAAAAATCTGATTTAAAAATTAATGTTAACATTTGTAATAGCCCGAGAAGAGACTCAAGATGTAAGAACGCACCACCGACATTAAAACAGCAGTTTCTAATAAAATGTTATGCCCTACACTCATATCCAAAATAATTGAAGCTCCTGTCAAATGAATTTATTACTTTTCAGATGCATCTGCTCGAAGATTTCACAAAGTTTTTGCATAAAAACAGTTCTTCAAAATGTAGGAACTGTGCCTGAGGAAGTGATAGAATATTTTTTCTTGCCAATCACCAGTAACACTTAATCTTGAAATTTTGTGTGTATACTTAGAGTCATGGTCCCTCATTTAATCGTATTGTTCGTTTTCCAGGAACTCGATCATTTGCAGATGGAAATTGAAAGAGCCCCCGCCACCTTAATGTTTATTCCATTGCAAGTTTCATACAGAAACAGTTCTAGAACTCTCTCACAAGGTAACATAATGTCACCATGTGTACTTGTTGCTAAAGAACGTATGCCTGTGTCAGACCTTGGACCAACAACAAACATTGAATTCATTGTTTATCTGCCTCTAAAGTTTTCAGATATTTTAATCTTGCAATCACAGTTGGAAGTTTGTATTCATAAAAAGTGTCTCTTATTTTGTTTTTTCAGGATAGTAATGATTAAGTTGTTGGCTTTCTAATGACCAGGATCTTGAGGTAATACAAATAAACACGGACTTCAGCTTCCAATGAGACTCACAAACACTTCTAAAATCGTTCTGCTGAAGAATACTTAATATAAGATAAATTCCAGGAGGCAGATGTTTGAATACAGAGCTGAACTTGCAAGAATATAAGACATATCAAAGTGGATGGGTGACGAATATGAATATAAAACCAGACCCCTGGGTATCTTGAGGACAGAAACCCAAGAAGCATAGAGTTTAGTTTAGTTTTAGTGCTCAAAATCACAGGGGAAGATCACCAGGTCAGAGACAGCCACATGGATTTGGGACATTTGAAAGGGTTACATCCCGAAGACAAAGGAATGGGTAGAAATCAATCAATCGATTAATCAATCAAACAGTCACACTGCCTGTTTCTGTCAGAGTGCAGAGTGGAAATGTCTCGATATTGTTACCAGTATAAATAATGTCAGAATTTTTAATTATTGGCTTTTTCTAGCAAAAATCTTTTGATTTGTTATATTAAATTTATAGTTATGAGGACTGCAGATCACAACATTGTAGTAAATAATAATCAAAACACACACAATGGAAAGGTTAAATGCAAGAGTTATACATAATTAAAAATTAATATTTATTTATTTTTGAGAGAGGGAGAGAGAGAGAATCAGTGCGGGAGGGACAGGGAAAGAAGGAGACATAGAATCCAAAGCAGGCTCCAGGCTCTGAGCTGTCAACACAGAGCCCAACCTGGGGCTCTAACCCATGAACAGTGAGATCATGACTTGAGCTGAAGTCGGACACTTAACTGACTGAGCCACCCAGGAGCCTCAAGAGTACACATAATTTAAAAGAGATTTGTTGGGGCGCCTGGGTGGCGCAGTCGGTTAAGCGTCCGACTTCAGCCAGGTCACGATCTCGCGGTCTGTGAGTTCGAGCCCCGCGTCAGGCTCTGGGCTGATGGCTCGGAGCCTGGAGCCTGTTTCCGATTCTGTGTCTCCCTCTCTCTCTGCCCCTCCCCCGTTCATGCTCTGTCTCTCTCTGTCCCAAAAATAAATAAAAAACGTTGAAAAAAAAATTAAAAAAAAAATAATAATAAAAATAAAAAAAAAATAAAAGAGATTTGTTGAGCTAGAGTGAAGATTGGAAAACATTACCAGAATGAACACAGATATAAGGAGGTGATATTTGAAAAATTGAGGTTAAGGAATGTGGAAGTGAGGCACATCTAACATAAAGATCTGCAGAAAGAACAGTAACAGAAGTAAATGTCTGAAAATGTGATGGCTGAGAAATTTCTAGAATTGATGGCAAGCTGAGATTACAGACATAGGAAGCACAACATGTACCAGTAGAAAAAAATAGCACATCAATGTGTGACTGAAAAGTTGTGACACAAAGTGAGAGCAATGGAGAAAAACAATTCTAAAGTGGTTAGAGAGACAATTACAATAAATAAAATGTGTGTGTGTGTGTGTGTGTGTGTGTGTAGGAAGGAGAGAGTGGAAGAATGCTTACATGTTTATGGAAAATAATTCTCTTAATTGAGAAAGGTGTAGCAAAATAATATTTAAAATATTAGGGCAAATAAAGATAACTTCAGATAAAAAAAATTAACAGAAAAGTTTACCCTCAAAATTAATTCTAGTAAATAACTTCCAAAAATATATTTAAAGCAGTACAAATTTCTATAGAAAAGTTTGAAATAAAAGAAATAGATGAAAAGGAAAATAATATGTATCTGGACTAATAAAAACAACACACACACAAGAAAATAAAAAGAAAGTATTTAATGCTAACTTTGGAAGCTAGAACAAATATAAAATTACAGTATGAAGCAATAGTTTATACTAAAGTATAATGTATGTCAAAGTACTAAATTTCATGTTTTTAAATACATGAGGTTAAATTTTAAAGTTAACTACTAAAATACCAGTAATAGAGTATACAACTTCCAAGCTGGTAGAGAAGGAAAAAAAATGGAATCAGATGCAAAAGACCAGTCGCATAAAGGGAAAGGAATAAATAATGAAGGAGAGAAGGAAGAAGTAAGAAAGGAAGGAAGAAAAAAGGTTATATGAGAAAACAAAGAAAGTAGACTGTCTTCATATACTCAAAGAATGCCAGAAAGTAAGAAAATAGCTTAAACCAAGCACCAAATAAAATGGTAAAAGAAATTCATGTATATTAGCAATAATAATAAATATAAATGGATTAAAATACCCAACAAAAAAAGAGAAGTGGAAATTGAATGAATAATTAGGTTATGTATAGAAAAACAAAAATTAATGGTCACAAAATCTATTAAAATAAAATCTGCAGATAATTTAGGAAAAATTAACCAAAACACCCTATGCCTAGAAAACTGAATTAAGACAAAATTATTCTATGCAAAAAAATTATTTCAGAAAGGTAAACATATTACATATTTTATAGAAAGACAAATAAAACAAATTAGAAAATCCAGAAAGAGGAGAACCCCACCAGTATGAAATTTTTATACTTAATAACTGTTGAATTGTAAGCCTGTTGGAGAAAAGTGGACATTCAAGAAATGTGCAAGGTGAATTTATTAGTCATATGAAAAAGGAAATCAGAGCTCTTCCTCACAAAAAGACAAAGATCATAAATGAAAGCAAACAAACAGTTTTTAGGTGATAACTGTGATGGTTAGTTTTATTTGTCAACATGGTTAGGCTATAATATAAGAGGTTGAATCTCACACTAATCCCTGTGGTGCTACTGAGGTATTTTGCAGATGTGGGTAACATCTACGGTCAGTTGACTTGGTTACTGTTATCCTGTTGACATGATATTCTGTTGACTTTGCTTGCTGGAGAACTCTGACACACGCAAAAAGGGCAATAATAGTATGATCATTAAGATGTATCTGTATATAAGGATGTATCTCATAGACAAGACACAGGAAAGTGAAACTCACAAAGGACAAGGTCAAGATTTTTTCTGAAATTAAAATTATTAGTATTATTATTTTTTTGTATAACAAAATCCACATTAAAATGATAAGAGGGGCAGCTGGGTGGCTCAGTCAGTTTACCAGCCGACTCATGATTTTGCTCAGATCATGATCCCAGGGTCATGGGATTGAGCTCTGTGTCAGGCTCTGTGCTGAGCACGGGGCCTGATTAAGATTCTCTCTCTCTCTCTCTCTCTCTCTCTCTGCCTTTCTCCCACACTTGTGCAGTCTCTCACTCTTTCTAAAATTAAAAACAAAATAGAATAAAGTAAAATGATAAGATAAAACATACTAAATGAAGATAGTGGCATCAAATTTAAGCAAATAAATGTACAATATCTAGCATATGAACAACAACATATAGAACTATAAAGAAAAAGACACAAGTCAATAGCAAAAGCAGTGAACAAAACAGGATACAGGATGACCAATAAACATGAAAAGATGTCCAATTTCATTTTGGTACTTGAAGAAATAAATATTTAAATCACAGCAGTATATTTTTTAAACCTGGTGAATTGGCAAATATTGGTCCAACATAACTCAGTGCTATTTTTTTCTTTTTTTTTTCTTTGTTAATGTTTATTTATTTTTGAGAGAGAGTGAGAGAGAATGCAAACAGGGGAGGAGCAGAGAGAGAGGGAGACACGGAATCCGAAGCAGGCTCCAGGCTCTGAGCTGTCAGCACAGAGCTTAACACAGGGCTTGAACTCACAAACCGTGAGATCATGACCTGAGCCGAAGTAGGACGCTTAACCGACTGAGCCACCCAGGCACCCCTACTCAGTGCTATTTCTGAGGCTTGGAGAAGTGGGAAATTTGCGCGCTATGTGTGTGAATAGAAATGAGTGTGGTCTCTTTATAATGCAATGTGGTGTTATTCTGTGTTGAACACACACGTGTCCTGTGAACCACAACTATTGCACTCTTCCATAAATACCCTAGAGACCTTCTAGGTGGAAACCATGGACATGCGTAAGAATGTTCATAGCCACACTGGGTCAACTGGTCAAAGAGTGAGAAGATACAAATATCCATGAAGGGGAAAATGGAAATGGAAGAATATATTCGACGAATGAAAGATGATGCAGCATTAAAAATATAAACACATACACATAAATATATTTCCAAAAAAGATTCGGTGAACAAAATTTGAAGAAACCTTTTAGTATGATTACAGTTATTCAAGTTGCAGAATCTAGAAAACATATATATACGCATATATATATATATATATATATACGCATATATATATGCATATATATACGCATATATATATACGCATATATATACATATATATATGCGTATATATATGTATTTATATACATATATATTTTTTTTTTTGAGAGACAGAGAGAGAGAATGAGGGAGGGGCAGAGAGTGAGGAGACAGAGAATCCAAAGCAGGCTACTTGCTGTCAGCAGAGAGCCCGACCTGGGGCTTGAAATCATGAACCTAAGATCATAAACTGAGCCAAAATCAAGAATCAGATGCTTACCTGACTGAGCCACCCATGCGCCCAATCATATATTATTTCTTAATGTAAAGACATGTTATAATAAGTCAATGATGGAAAACAAGGTAATGAATTATTATTTGTATAGATACATTGTCTAAAGCAGTAGCTAACAACTTGGAATTGACTATAATGTTTTTTTTTTTAATTTTTATTTATTTTTGAGACAGAGAGCGAGTGGGGGAGGGGCAGAGAGAGAGGGAGGCACAGAATCTGAAGCAGGCTCCAGGCTCTGAGCTGTGAGCACAGAGCCTGACGCGGGGCTCGACCCCACAAACGGTGAGATCATGATCTGAGCTGAAGTCTGTTGCTCAACCAACTGAGCCACCCAGGCTGCCCTTGACTCTAATGTTTTAAAGAGTATACAGAAACATATTAATGCATCGTACTTGACTTTAGGCAAATAATTGCCCACAGTGCTTCATGAGGAATAGTTGACAACTGATTAAAAAAAAATGGACTTAATCACCATTATTTAAGAAATAGCTAAAAAAAAAAAAAAGAAAGAAAGAAAAAAAAAGAAATAGCTGTCTGAATATGTTAATTTTTTCTCAAAATGACTTTTTGTGGTCCTAAAATAAACAAACAAACAAACAAACAAATAAATAAATAAAAGCAATGAAAGGAGAGTCTGGTAATTGGTACCCGAAGCCAGCTTGATTGCCTCTAATTAGGAGGCTCTGATACATTAGCTCATTTACTTCTCATTAAGATGGAGATAACGGTACAGGTAAAGATGTGGGTAGGTAGAGATGGACACAGAGCTAGAGATAAATATTATACCCACTGGCCATTGGAGGTGCTGAGCCCTGTGGCATTAAGCAAAGTGCCCATAATGTAGCGTTTCCTACGTGGCCGGGCATTTTAATACACTACGGTAATATCGCCCTTACTGCAGCGTGATCATAAAGGTTATTATTTGGTGAGATACCGATGTGTAACGTTATATTGGCTTCAGGTGTATAACATAATGACGTGATATTTGTATATATTGAGAAATGATCACCACAACTAGCCTAGCTAGCATCTACCACTACACGTATTTCTTTCTCTTGCGATGAGAACTTTTAAGATCGACTCTCTTAGCGCCTTTCCAATAGGCGATACGGTCTCATTAATGATAGTCATCATGCTGTAGATATTACATCCCACTCGTTATGTTCCTTTACCCGTTTTTCCCATATCTGACTCCCTGCAACACCAATCTGTTCTCTGTATCTGTGAGTTCGATTTTGTTTTGTTTTCTCGATTCTATATATTTGTAACCCCATACAGTCTTTATCTTTCTCTGTCTGTCCTAATGCACTAACTGTAATGTCAAGGTCCATCCGGGTTGCAGAGAGCAAGATTTCCTTCTTTTTTTTATGGCTAAATAATATAAAGTCTACCTGTGTATTTATTGTCATTATGTTTAAGTGAATTGTGCCCAAGGCAAAAATGCAAATAGCATGTTTCCTTGACGTTAAGGCTCAAAAATCTGCCACTATCCTCTCCTCTCTTAGTGATTCATTATCTGTTCTTTTAGGGGAAATAAAAACAAATGAGAATCATGGGCACACAAACTGAACAGTGTTACCATATAGAGGGAGGGAGATTCTGTGACAAAAACATGCCAGAAGAGTTCAACATCCCAAGGGTTATCTTTTCTTTTATTCATTTATCTTCATAAAGGCAAAAAGGCATTCCAGAAATGGCTCAGCCAAGCATCTACTGCTATTTTCAGAGTTACCCTGAGGCACTAGTTGAGTGGCTATTTCTCCAAAGCCCTCACAAAGCACTGGCTTCCAGAGGGGATCGTGAGAGCACTTAATGGGGAGCTTCATCAAGCCCCTCGATGAGAAGCTGGAGAATAGGGTGAGTAGTAGGGGGGTTGAGATGTGGTGAGGGGTACAAACTTGCATGGGAAAAATATGGAAGCTAAGTGGTTTGTGGTAAATTTTCTAGCACAATGCTCTTCCTCTTAATTTCCTTTATTGACGTAGAGTAAATTGTTGGTTTTAAGAAGTATGCCTTTTGGTGGCTATTATTATAGAAATTTTTAGAGGAATTATATTTTGGAGAGCACAACTTTATTACTTATCTATTTCCAGCTAATGACAAGACTGATGGAAAGGGAGAGTAGTTAGCATTTATTGAGACCTTACTATGTGCCAGGTATATGTTATCACATTTCCCAACACCTTCAGGGTGATCTATTTCCCTCATTCATTGGTATTTTCAATTCAGAAGCAAGATGTGACCATGTGAAATGATAGCATGTATAGGAAATGCCAAAACCTAAGACTTAAAATTAAGGCAGTAAAGGGACACCTGAGTGGCTCAATTGGTTAAGAGTCCAACTCTTGATATGGGCTCAGGTCATGATCTCATGGTTTGTGAGTTCGAGTCCCATACTGGGCTCTGTGCTGGCAGTGTGGAGCCTGCTTGAGATTCTCTTTCTCTTTCTCTCTCTACCCCTCCCTGGCTAGTGCTTTCATTCTCACTCTCAAATAAAATAAATAAACATTAAAAAAAAAATAAAAAACAGGGACACCTGGGTAGCTCAGTCAGTTAAGCATCTGACTTCGACTTCAGCTCTGGTCATGATCTCATGGTCTGTGATTTCGAGCCCCTCATCGGGCTCTGTGCTGACAGCTCAGAGCCTGGAGCTTGCTTCGGATTTTGTGTCTCCCTCTCTCTCTGCCCCTTCCCCGCTAACATTCTGTCTCTCTCTCAAAAATAAAATAAAAACATAAAAAAATTAAAACAAAACAAAAATACAATGAAAGAAAAATATTAAAAAATTAAAACAAAACAAAAGCAAAAAAATAATTGAACACACCCTTCTTATCATTTAAAATACATTTCAGGGGTGCCTGGGTGGTTCAGTCGGTTAAGCGTCCGACTTTGGCTCGGGTCACGATCTCACGGTCCGTGAGTTTAAGCCCCGCATCGGGCTCTGGGCTGACTGCTCAGAGCCTGGAGCTTGTTTCAGATTCTGTGTCTCCCTCTCTCTCTGACCCTCCCCCATTCATGCTTTGTCTCTCTCTGTCTCAAAAATAAATAAACGTTAAAAAAAAAAAATAAAATAAAATACATTTCAGTGTCTGTAATTCATTAGTAATGGTGTTATCTACAATGTGAATTCTTTGAAATAATTAGTAATATAATTTTTACAAGTATAATATATTATATTAGACCGAATCATCTTATGTTTTTGCTGGTTTTAAACGTTCTAATATTTTTCCTAATAAAAGTGCTAGTTTCTAGGCAGCTGAAAACTGCATGAGTATTACATTATGAATCAGTTACAGCAATTTGCAATAATTTCATACTATAGATTTTATGAGAATAATGTGATTGTTTCTGTTTAGGTAAAATCAAGTATAAAAAATTGAGTGTAAATATGGTATATTCATTCAAATCAAAGTTTATACGTTTAAATTAAAACACGTACCTTTGTCTTGGCTTACGGTTTTCTTGGGAGGAGCACAGGCATCGAGAGAGAAGAAACCAAAGACTTGGCTACAAGTTCACATTTTAATAATATCATATGGAAAATCACTCATTTTCAAATGTCCAAATCCCAGATGGTCTATTCAGTTTTCTGGAAGTGCTGCTTTATAAGTCTTTTTTATCTTTAATTGGAGACATGTTCTCATTTTGATGTGATAAGCACATAGGAGTATCCCCAATTCGCAAATAGGTTGGATTCCAAAAGACTATTTTTAATCAATTGAGGGTTTGGAGCCTGTAACCATTTCCTCCAGAGACAAGTTATAAAATGATGCTTGATTTCTACATCCACCATGGAAAGTGCATTTTATCCATTGTGTGCCTGAACCATGTAAAAAGGGGAATGTGAAACTGTATTTAGGGTAAATTGTGTCATAATATAAACAGTTCATTCCATTCCAACAATGATAGTTTTTATGAAGTAGCTTCATTTACACCCACACTAAACTGAAAATATAAACATAAAAAGGTGTACACAGTGCCTTAAAGGTTTACATTCTGGCTGATTTGTTATGATTATTTGAAGATTGCAATGTATATATGAAGACAATTTTCCCAGGGACCGACCATGTAGTCCGTATGCAGCAATAAAGTCCGAGTTTTTAGAGAGTCACCCTAAGTCTGAAAGTGTTTGGAATAATTGACTTCATTAATCTCACCTGAATAATATTGTGTTAGTCCACATTATCTTCTCAGCTCACTTCTGGCTCAGTTCCTTCTACCTGGTGATTACATGGATTTAAATGTATTTTATATTAATTGTTTACTGCAGGAAACCCTGAGAATCTACCGTGACTGAGAGGCAATGAGTCTCCATTACCAGCGTTCAATCACACGCAGCTCTACTCTTCTTTACCTCTAATCTCTCTCCCAGAGAGAGGTCTGGGCTGTTCTTGAAGGATTCAAGTCTTCTTCCCAAGGGTGGGAAGCCTGGACAGGCAAAAGCAGGATGAACCCTTCCCCCCACCACTAGATTTCTAAGGCTGAAGTCAGTAAGTCTGAGGCTGGTGATGGAGAAGGAAGTGAGAGGCAAGGAGAAACTCTAAATGATTGTTAAGTTGGACTTGACCTTGCCTTATGTGAGAGTGACCAGAAGGTTATTTATTGCCTGAGTATGCCTGAGGAAGGAGTAGAACTTCCAGGAAATCCAATTAGAGGCGGAGAGAAGACCATCCATAGACAACGTTTTAAGAGAAGTAGCAGGGAAGGATCAAAATATTCTCTAAAGACAGTGCAGTCTAACTCCCTGAATCAATGTCGCTTTACTCAGGATTCTTACCTCGAAAGCTCAAGAAGAGAAAAAGGAAGATCCTTTAGTACTACCACTGTACCTTCTTTCTCAACCCTGGAATGCAGCTAGGGGATCTCTGAGTTGATTTAAGGCACTGCTCTGAGCTTGTTTTTCCACTGCTATCCCTGTGTCCTACTTAGTTTCTGTTACGAAAGGATTCATGACCTCCTGCCTAAATCATTGTAGAAGGCACGGAGATGCAGATTCTGACTCTTTATAGTTTGTCTCCCCTTGGCAAGGTCCACATTCTCTTCTCAAGAGTTAGCGTAATTGAGCAATCTCCAAAAAAAGTAATTGTCCAAAATAAAAAAATAACGCGCAACGCGTAAGTCCTGGAGAGAAAAGGTACAGTGTAGAGAATATAGTCAATGAGATTGTAATAGTGTGGTATAGTGACAGATGGTAATTACACTTGTGGTGAGCTAGTATAATGTACAGAGATGTTGAATCACTATGATATATACCTGAAACTAATGTAACCCTGTGTGTCATCTATACTTTAATTAAAATAAATAAAAATAAAAATAACTAACTAAATAAATAAGGGCATCTGGGTGGCTCCATCAGCTGAGCATCCAACTCTTGATTTTGGCTCAAGTCATGATTCCAGAGTTGTGGGATCAAGAGCTCTGTTGGCTTAAATCCTTCTAAGATTCTCTCTCTGCCTCCCTCTGTCTCTTTCTCTCTCCCTCTGTCCCTCTCTCCAACTTGGCCTCTCACCGTCTCTTTGAAAAAAAAAAAAAAGGGAGGAAGGAAGGAAGAGAGAGAGAAAGAATGAACGAAAGAAAGAAAGAAAGAAAGAAAGAGAAATAAAAGGAAAGAACAGAAAGAAAAGAAAAGAAAGAAAAGAAGAGAAAAGAAAAGGAAGCATCATAAAATAAATTGTCCCTGATATTATTTTCCAAATGAATAAATCCACCTTCTTATTTGGGCACGTAAGGGCCTTTTATGCTGGCCCTAATTTACCTCTCTTTAGTATTTAGTTAGATAATTCCATCTATGTTCTAGCCATGCAGCACTTCTAAGCCGTCCTCAAAATATTGCTTAATTTTATCTCTATTGTGAGGAAATTCAGGGAATCGAAAAAGCATAAATTCTCAGCTACTTAGACCATTACCAGTCAGTCACTTTCTACAGGAGCTACTCTTGGCATCTTACTGTTTTGTCACTAATCTTTCAAGTGGATAATAATGGCATATTTTAAATTTTATTGCATGGATTAAGTCAGGTAATATAGCCAGAAGGTGAACTACAGCATTTGTTCAATGAAAAACAGTTGCAGTAATTCCCTTACGATCTTTTTGATATTCTGGGAATACTGGCTCAACCTTCTCTTTAACTTCTTGAAACCCAGCTCCAATATTATCTCTTCTTTAAACTCTTAAGTCATCCTTTTATTCTCAGTGGAACTTGAAGTCACACTTGTATTATATTTTGCCAGAGTTAGAAATACATTTTTTATTTCTTACGTGAGAATGAATTCTTTGAAGCCAAGAACAGTCTGTTTAGATTTGTATTATCATCATCTCCAACACAATACAGAGGCTTAGCTGATTGAGCTACAGGGACTGATGTTAATTTGGTTGAGTCTCTGGTAGAATAAAAAGGAACCAATTCCCTTCTCCATGTGGCTTCGGATAGTCCTGTCAGTTTTGAGCCACCTCTTGCTCTGCTGGCATCTCTTTCAGATTGGCCACTGCAGTGGTTTTGGTTTGACCACGTCTCCACTAACAGCTGCCATGTCAGTCTTCCAACATTTGCCTTCATGCTCCTTGGAAGGCACCTCCTAGCATTTAGCAGCTTGAAGAGGGCAGTTGATCAGTCCTATGTATACAGGTTCAGCTGAACAGAAATGCAGACATGAGTCCTCGAGACATAACAGAAGAAAGCATTCCTTGGCTGCTTTTATTCTGTCCCCTTATCTCGCCCTTTCCCTCCCTTTTCCTACCTCCCTTTCCTCTCTTCCCACTCTCCTTGTTCCCTCTCTTCCTAGGAATTCGTTTCCTTCCCATCTTTCAGGCAGCTCCCAGGCACATCTTTATTTTTTTCACCATGAAAATATATGTCCGTGTCGTTCTACTAATGTTCAGTTGCTATGTTTATTACCAAATTGTTAGAGTTAACAAAACACCCCATGCGGTGCATCTGTTTTAGTCATCCAGGAATACCAGGGGGTAATGCAAGTAAATTGCACAGGAGGTTTTGATCCGTTTGGTTCCGCTTCATTTCATTTGTTTTGTCTTGTTTTGTCTGGACTTCAAGTTCAGAGGATTGAATTAGCCATACTCTTCAATTGTTGCCAGAATACAAGGCCTTTCTAGTCAACACGTTCACTAATGTGAGGATTCTACATCTTTGCCAGTGATCAGCAATATTCAGCTATTTCTGTCAGTATAATAAATGTAATTTAATAGGCATAAGATGTATTATATATAAATAATATTATATGCAAGTAATATTATTTATCTGTATAACTTTCTCTTTTTACTTATGGATTTGAACATCTCTTTTTTTTTTTTTTCTTTCATGTTTTTCTTTAAATGCCTGTTACTCAACACACAGTATAATATTAGTTTCAGGTGTACGACATAGTGATTCAATACTTCCAAACACACCCTATGTTGAGTATTTCTTTCACCATTAGGGTGTAGGGCTTTCTCTTGTATTCACTGCACTTATGCCCTTAGCTCATTTTCCCCCTGAAGATTCTCTCTCTCTTCTTGATATACAGGATTCCTGATTAGTTTCTTTCCAGTTGTAGACATTGAAAATCACTTATCTAATCCTCTGTCTGCCTATTAACTTTAAAGATTATGTTCCTTTTGAAAAGAAATCAGTTTCAAGTTGTATGTAATCAGAATAACAGAATTTTTCTTTAAGGTTTGTGCCTTAGATATTTTCCTTTAAAGTTCTCCCCTATTCAAACTCAAAAACATAGTATTCTACATTTTTATACTAAAAATGTATTTCTAAATATCACAGGTCATTTTAATCAACCCAGATTCCACTTTTTAATTTGTATTCATGTAACATGAGTACAGTTTCCTGAACACCATGTAAAAACAACCCATTCACTTTATATTATTAACTTTACTGTACATTTAGTTCCCACACATGCATTGTTCTTTTCCTGAGCTCTCCATTATCCTCTATTTGCTTATTTACTTATTCTTTTATTGATGCTATGATCGATTAACGTATGGAGCAAACAGTGGAGAGAATGGGTAAGGATCAAGAATAATTTCTAACTGTCAAAGCTATATAGAGATATCTAGAAATTGAACAATAGATCAGATTTTTATTCCATCATGGACAGGAATCTCAAGAAATTGTAATTGCTAAGAATATGTGCCCAATCAGGGGCGCCTGGGTGGCTCAGTAGGTTGAGTGTCCGACTTCGGCTCAGGTCATAATCCCACGGTTTGTGGGTTCAAGCCCCACGTGGGCTCTGTGCTGACAGCTTGGAGCCTGGAGCCTGCTTCAGATTCTGTGTCTCTCTCTACCCCTCCCTTGCTCATGCTCTGTCTCTCTTTGTCTCTCAATAATAAACAAATGTTGAAAAAAAAATTTAAAAAAAGATAATTTGTGCCCAATCGTATTGAAGCCCATACCTAATGTCTTGAGGGTTAAGATCATTGATTGAAAAAAAGGAAAGCAGTGACTAATTGGAATGTGTTTATGATATTTGCAAAGAAGGTGTTACATGCAAAAGATACAGTCATGGAGTCCAATACTTATATGTTACTCACCAACAGAGTAAACACTTCATTGGATATATATGCTATCTTGAAGTACTTTATCACATGGTTAAAAATCTGATATCTGAAATATCAATAACCTTAGTTCTGAATAATGACAAAATGTTATTGTTATTCTCAGAAAACTATACTTGTATGCGGTTGCTAACTCTTCCATAAAACATGTATTATGAACAGAAGTAGATGTGTTTTTAATGGTAGCTGGATCCAGGCTTTTTTTCCTGGAATGTGAGTGAACCCCCAGTATGTCACGAGGAACCCTGCTGGGGCACTGGCATGCCTGACCCATACAGGCTCTCAGGATTCCTCCAAAGGTCAGCAAAAATCGTGATTACCTGAAGATTGCCTTGACCTTTTGGGGCAAGTTTGTGAATAAAAATGTCTAACTTTATGTCCTTTCAATGAATATTTTCTCTTTTCCCTTATTCCTTTCTGTTATCACTGTTTTCTCTTGCCGTCATTTGTCATTTATGTGTGCCCTTCTCCACAGTCTTTCCTGCATTTGGGATTCACACCAGTAGTTCACTTTTGTGTTCTCTATTCTTGCCCTTGCGATGTTTCTTCTCCATCCCTCCTGCTCTGGTTGGCTTTGGTTAGACTCCAGAAGGAAAAGAAAGGCAGTATTCTATTCATGGAAGAAATAGAAATATCACTGCAATGGAACAGATGAGAATAAGAGAGGGGCATAATTTATCATAAAAACAATTGGCGCTCCTACTTGAAAAGGTGACTCTATGATGAAATAAAAATAACTGTTCAGTATTATGGAATAGGGTGTGTGTGTGTGTGTGTGAGAGAGAGAGAGAGAGAGAGAGAGAGAGAGAGACTGACAGAGAGACAGAGAAAGAGAGATTGTTCAGGACCTACATCAATTCCTTAGGAAGGGCTCTTGAGCACAAATTTCTCTGAGTTCTCGCATGCCAAAAATGGCTTTCTGTAGTTTTCAAATTTGAAGGATGTACTGACTAAACATAAAATCCTTAGCCCACATGTTCTTTTCCAAGTTCTCTTGCAAAGCTCTGGACTGCCATCATGTTTTAATTTTCGGTGTGGAAAAAAAAATAATTATGCCATCTTGCTTTTGTTTTGTTTAATATAATGTTATCTCTTTGCTAGCAGGCCCAGTTTTGAGCAGATTTACGTGAACATTTTCTAATTTTCTATTTTTTTAAGTTTCTGATTGGAGTAGTTTTTCCAGAGTTGCAAACACTTACTTACCAATATTTACTTTTTGGTGCAGTGTTTTGCGATCATTTTCCTCTGCTTCATGGTTCATGTTTTGGCATGTATCCTCATGGGCTAACAAACTTAGTTTTCATTGTTACCTGTTTTTTTCGACAGATAGCTTTGTCATGTTTGAGATGTCTGTGAATGTCTTAGATTTTACTTGATGGGAGCTCACAGGTCTTTCTACGGCAGCGATTAGAACTCATTGGGTGAATGACTGGATTTCATATCTCAAAAAATGCCCATCCTTTAGTTCAAGGAGTGCATTGGGAGGGGTCTGGTATTTCTATTGCTACCACGATACATGTGTTTCTACGTGATTCTTAAATTCTGCCACTTTCTCTCTTCTCCCTTTTCATCCCCACGCCAAGGAACCCACCCCATTCAAGCCAATGCTTTTATTCTAGAAGCAGTGTTTTCTCAAGACAATGCCACTGGTCCTGCATGCTTACAAGTCTTTCATTTGAGTTCATCAATGTTCAGTACTCTGCTACCATGCCTCAGATCTTCTTTCAGTCAATCCCTGTTCCAGGTGGGACCTGTTCTTTCTCATGCGGTTTTTTCTGTACATCGTCACCATTAAAAACCAGCTGCACCTTCCTGCTTCTGTGTATTCTCTGCTGGACTTTCTATTCCTGTTTGCAGTATGGAGCTAGAGCTCCTTATTTACCTGAGTATTTCCACACTGGAGTGCAATTAGAGTTTTGAGTATAATATGTCATTGGTGTTGAGTGGTTTTCTGTGTTCTAATTTTTGAGTCATATAATTTTGGAGAATGACGAAAATGATATGTATTTGTTGAATTCCAAGTATCCAACAGGAATCCTAAATTCTCCCCAAATTCCTTTACTTCAAATATGAGAAATTTAAGCCACTTTCGTATCAAATGAATAGTTTGTAATATGAGGGATACCTAAAGTATGATAATGGCTTTTCCTGTTACATATGCATTTAATGAAGATAGACTAGAAATTGTTCTATTTTAGTGTTTCCATAAGGAAAGGTTGGCGGACACTGATTTCCAGATATAGTCACACGTTTAAATATCACATTCCTAAAATAAATTAAACAAATAAATTTAAAAAAATAAATAAATAAATAAAGAAATAAAATGTCCCTGTAGATTATAAGAAAGAAAACAAACAGAAATCTTTCTTTAATGTTTGTAACCTAGAAAAGCAATCAGTTGCTTCTAGCCACTTGGTGCAAATGTTATTCACCACGCGGTGGGCTAGTTCTTGAACGTCATTGCGAATCAGAAGTCAAATGGTTGAGAAAATTATGAAAAAGGTATATTCTCTGTCAGACTTGTAGCAGTTATGATATCCCAGGTCTCTGGGTGAACCCAAAGATCTTCATTTCTCACAAGCACCACGGGTCATTTTAGCTGAGAAAGACCCTCTGACGTGTTTTGTATTATTCGGTTCCTCACCTTCTTGTAACTTTCCTTCACTGCATTCATCATGATTCAAAAGTGCAGAATATATCACATTCTAATTAGTTGCTCTCCGTTCCCCTAGAAGGTACATTCCGTAAAGGGTCTAGTTTGCTCCTCATTAGGTCCCTAGGACACAGCACAATGATTTGCATGCCGTAGGCAGCCAGTAAGTATTTATTGTATATGTGAATGGTTAAAAATGACAAAAGCAACCAAAGTCAAGCTCTAGTCATTTTTCAGGTAATTAAGATCGAGACTGATGGAAAATTTTAATGTAATATATAGCATTCATTTATCTATTTTAATATATATTTCTTACGCTATCAATCCAAAGCAATTAAGTTATCAAACTGCCTGTAAGTACTGGAGAAAGAAACATTAGAATGCGGAAGCAATTATTTTAAGGACTCCTTCAAGGTCATCTAAACTTTCCCACTCTATGAGAAAACAGATAGATCTCACACAACTGGCCCATTTGCCCTCCTTTAAGTTATGATATTATTGAAATTAATATTCAGCACCAAAGCCTCCTCCTACGGTTGTTCATACTTTTTCCTTCCCATTTTCTGTGATGTTCTTTTAGTCCCGTATCCAGTGGGTCTTAAATGTCCTCTCCACACAATTCATCAGCAATAATCCTTTTTTCCAACAGATAAATATGGATTAGCTCTTATGTTAAAAATAAAAAAAAAAATGATGCTAATGGCTCCATCCATGGTGAATTACTGTAATTTAATGAAAAAGATTTATATTTGCCACATCCGTTTCTGATCTTTTCTTCCCACAGACAAATATGGATTAGCTTTTATGCGCAAGATTCAAAAAATAATGCTAATGATTCCATCCATTGTAAATTGCTGTAATTTAATGAAAACCAATTATATTTGCTGCATCCATTTCTGATCATCTGCTATGTTTAGGGACTTTACAAGCATCAGTCCATTTATTCTTCAATACAGCTTTGCAGTGAATATATAACCATCTACAATAGACACATGAGGTCATTGAAATTCAGGCAGCATTAATTTGCAATAAGGTTCAACAAACCGGCATTTGTATTTTCATTAATTACAGAACTTGTAAGTTGTCCTTCTTAAAGTTATATTAAGCAAATGAGAGCATATTTGGCACAGAGGCAAGTCTTAAGCTTCAGGTAAAATAGCCAGAAATCTCTATTCTCATTATTTACTGAGAAATCTGTAGCTGGAACTCTCCCAAGATTAAACCTCAAATCTTATTTACAAGACTCTCCTGGCCATGAACTATGCATCAGGGTCCATGGATGCACCTACGAGGAGATGCATTAAGATGGAAGTTCTTACCAACCTTCCTCACTTTAAATTTAATTAGAGTCCATTTTATTATCTCCTTTTAGTTTCCAAGCCCCCTTTCTCAACTTGAGGTTTTTCAAAAACATGTTCATAAACCAAGATCTCCCACACGAAGAAAATTTCCAACCCATCAGGCACTGCGATTATTTAGCCAATATCAACTTTTAATAAAATACTATTTGCTCTCCAATTGCATAGTAGTTCAAAACTTATGGGAAACTATGTTCTCCTATTTCCAGAAAACTGATTAGTGGATTATCTTCCTCCCCATCCAAGAACATGGGTTTTTGATGTGCTTTCTTTCCTTGAGAGCTTTTCAAAACAAAGAATAAACTTATTTCAACCCTGAGTTCCCCAGACCTCCCAAGAACCACTTACCTGAACTTAATTAATTGGTCTTTCTCCCGGTGTTGGCCTACTATATCTGTTCCTCTTTCTTCTTATCCTTGATTAATGAGTTCAAATAATATACATACAACCTCATAGTGGTAATACGACTGATAGGTATTTATAAAGAGCTTGTGATTCATTATAGCTCACTGTTGTGTAAACCTTGCTTAGATCCTTCTGAGTCTCTGAGGTATGGGTCTAGACCAATTGAGCATTGAGATGAAGAAAGAACATCGCATCTCTGTTCTGTCTGTAGATTATATATTTGATATATAAATCATGGCCACTGCCCAACCCCTTTTCTAGAAGAAGGTATCTCTCAGATTTCCTGGATTAAATCCAAAACTCCCATAGATGGCAATGTTTTCCTATGTCCAGATCTTTCTATCCCAAAAGGACAATATACTTTTTTCCCCCTAAAGCTTAGGGTGACAACCACTATATTCAATTCATGTTTCAATGACCATAGAAAACCGAGATCCAGAGCTCATTTGCACTAAAGTTTTCTCTTTCACTGTGCTTCCACTTTGGTGTGAGTTTTTTTCATGTTTGCCCTGAGGAGAAATCATACCCCCTTGATGTAGCAAAATTAAATTCTATTAACACAATGTCTACAGTTTTGCAGGAAAGTGCTCTACCCCAACTATCCATTTTATAGTTATCAGAGGTGTGTGTATGTGTGTGTGTGTGTGTGTGTGTGTGTGTGTGTGTGTTGAGGGTGGAGAAGTGTCCTGTAGTGTGTGAATTCTCATAAAGTGAAGCAGATAGAGACAAATCCCATGTAACCAAATTCTGGATTTAGAAAATAACAGAGAACCTCTGTGGTTGATGTATCAGAAGTAAAAAATGTGTGAGTTTGAGATTGTGTATATATGCAAATAATATGAAGTTGTGATTTTTTTTTCTCTGACACCTCAGTTTTGCTTCGTGGCTTTATATGTAGCATTTTCAACTACTACTTAGCATATGGAAAGCTGTGGGGGGGAGGGGGTGCCTGGGTGGATCAGTCTGGTCAGTGTCCAACTCGTGATTTCGGCTCAGGTCATGATCTCACTGTTCCTGAGTTCAAGCCCCGCACTGGGCTCTGTGCTGTTAGCACAGAACCTCTCGGGATTCTCTCTCTCTCCCTCTCTCTGTTCCTCTCCCACTTGGACTCTCTCTCTCTCTCTCAAAATAAATAAGTAAATTAAAAAATATTTAAAAAGACATGCTTGAATAATTTCACATGCACAGGTACAGAAAAGAAATTAAAGATCCATGCTGGAAAAAAAAAAAAAAAAAGAGGGGATAGACAGAATTAAGCAATCTTGATGTATATCTTGATGTATATAAAGTTAGTGTCTATTCAAGTCTCTATGTAGAGAACCTACTCTGAAAAGGATGCCAAGGAGAATTGTTACAATATAGTGGATCAGAATCTCTCAAAGGTAACCAGTCAATGGAGTTAGAAATAGAAATACAGAAAGACCAGTGTGAGACCACTAACGACATGGTAAGGGAGATACATCAGATGCCAGATCATTCCACATCTCAGATAAGACCGATGATTCCCTTAAGTTGATCATTTATAATATTGGAGATTATGATCATAAATACTTTATTTTTTAACATTTTAAAGTAAGAGTGATGCAAGGAGATGATGCCTTATTAATTCTGTGACAGCCTTAGAAGGTATCTTGCACCCCAAATTGGTAACTCCTATAAATTACATTTAAAAAAAAATTTTTAATGTTTATTTATTTTTGAGAGAGAGACAGAGTGTGAGTGGGGGAGGAGCAGAGAGAGAGGGAGACACAGAATCTGAAGCAGTCTCCAGGCTCTGAGCTGTCAGCACAGAGCCTGATGCAGGGCTCGAACTCACAAACCAGGAGATCATGACCTGAGCTGAAGTCGGACAATAACCGACTGAGCCACTCAGACGCCCCTATAAATCACATTTTACTGACTGGATGCTGATATCACCCAGGGTTTCTTAATTCACATTCTAAATTATTTAAGTGCCTTTCCAGTAGTAGGGTTTGCTCATGCTTTAATACCAAAATAGTGATTATTAAATTAGCAATTTATGTACATCTTTAAATTGTATTTCAATTAGATTATTTGGTTATGAATCCAAGAGGAGATTAATGACCTTGTTTCTCAAATTATTCTGTATTAGCAGTGCACTGCCTCTAATTAATCACTTTTTCAACTTTTTTGAATGCCTCACATGTTCCAGGCACTAAAAGAATTGGTGGATAAAATAGTTATTTTTCCTGTTACCAATGGAATTTGAATGTGCTGAGAGAGGAAAATATAAATTAAAAAATGTTGAAATAATTCAGTGTCGTCCATGCTAAGAAGAAAAAGTATGACAATAACAAGAATTTGGAGTCAGGATAAAAAAAATAATGTTATGTTTAGTCTTCTGTGAGAGAATATATGACATCTGATATTTATTTGGAGTTTATGTAATGGCTCCATAGTTATGTGTTGGATTGGTTGTGATAGTGTGCCCATCAGTGCTCTGCAACACTGATATTCAGGTGTTTGTGTTCCAGATTTCTGCTTCTTCTTAAATCAAGTGTGAAAATTTGTATCTTCCTGGGAATTCATTTCATTCATCTAAATAGTAAAATTATTGGCAAAATCTGTTTCAAATACCTTTTATATCATTTTCAATCTACTGGGTCTGTAGTGATGCCACTTCTTTCATTCCTCATGTGGGTAATTTGTGCTCTTACTCGTGCTTCTCTAGCGTCTTCAAGATTTATCTAGCATGGGGTTTAGTTATTTTAACAATTTTTAGAAATCAGCTCTTGGTTTCCTATTTTTTTAATTTTCTTTTTTCCTTTTTCTTTTTTTCCCTTTTCTTGTTTTATTCTACTTTATTATTTTCTGCTTTCATCTTCATTGTTAATTCAGTCATCCTTCTTCACAATTTAATCATATTCTGTCCTCTGTTTTTGCTGCAACAGAATTTTTTATGATGGATTAGTTTTGTAATATAATCATTTAAGTAAAAATACTTCTAAGGACTGCTTGCATTGCATCTCACAAATTTTGCTTTATTTTTATTGAGGCTGAAATAATCTCTAATATACTTTGAGCCACAAGCTATTTAGAAATGCGTGACTTGGTTTCCAAATATTTGTAGATTTCATAACAAATATTTATGTTATTAATTTACAATTTATTTTTGTTTCATTCAGAAACATAGTCTGTATGATTTCAATCTTTTTAAATGTAGCAAAAAATGTTTTCTGTGAATATTGCATGTATGCCTAAAAACAACATATATTCTGCTATTATTGCAATAATTATTTTGCAAACATCATCTAGCTAAGGATTCCATGCAAGACTGAGAAAGGAATTACCCCTCCCACTGGGAGGAGATGTCTCTGAGTTTTATTCCGTCCATTGTACAGGCAAATCAGGTGCCATTTTCAGACAATCTTACTCATGCACAAGGCACTGAAGTTCCATGTCCTAAACCTGGGCATTCTAGAACCTTATTTATTTATTTATTTATTTATTTATTTATTATTTTATTTCATTGACTTGTTCCCTTATCTCTTTTTCTTTGGGGACTGTGCTTTCTAGTTTCAATGCATTAACATCTCCTTTTCCAGTTCAGATTGTTTGCCCACCATCCTCCTTAAATTTTGAGACATCGTCTCTATATGGTTTCACACTGAAGCATTCATTCACCTTCTTACATATAAAAAAACAAAGGAGAGGATTGCACTTCTTGTCTTCGTACACTGTCCCTTCCACCCATCTTTAGGTATCAGGATCCTACCAGAGAAGAGAAGCAGAGAACCAAGACTGCTCTCATTGGACACCGCCCCGCACTCACTGGCATCTTGTCTTGCTGAAAACACAGGTTTGTTCCATTCTTATAAACAATCCATCAGCAAGGGGCAGTTTATTAAAACCTGCCTTGTGGGATGTACCCAGAACAGAAAGATAAACAGAGCTAATGAAATGAAACAAATTATAGCTACAAATAGTCCAATATCTAGAAACCTCATGCTGAGCCACAAGTGACAGATGGAAAACATTTCACCTCAATTATCAATGAGCAGCTGAATTTACCAACATTGCAACCTTAATACAATTTTAGCTGGATATAATTTTGGTTGGAATTCAAAATACTCTAGGTGAAACAGAGTGCTTCTATTTCCATGCTTGCTTAGGTTTTCGTTGTCCCGACCTTGGGAACTGCATAATCTCTTAGTCCACTCTGTCTTCCTGGCAGCTGTTCTAAAATTACTACAAGATCACCACCCACTAGTGGTGTATAATCCCATCCCCTTGAGTGTGGGAAGGAAAGGTAAACACAAAGGGATAGGCACTCCTTTCCTTAGATCATATTATATAGGATCGTTGTAGTAGAACACAGCGATATTCTCTTGACTTTTAGGAAGAAGTTACTTACCATACTGTAAGAGATCCACGGGGCTAGGATTTGAGGACAGCTTCTAGGTGATGAGCGTGAGCCCCAGCTAAAAGCCAGGAAGAAAACAGGAATCTCAACTTTACAACTGCAAGAGACTGAGTTATGCCAACAACCTAAATAAGCTTGGGAGAGTGTGTCTCCGATGAAACTGCAATTCTAGCCAACACCTTGATTTTAGCCTAAGGACAAACTGAGTGGAGGACCCAGTTCCCCTGTTCCTGAAACCTGACCCTTGGAAACTATGGGACAATAAATAGGTATTGTATGGTTTTAAGCAGCTACATTCATGATTTGCTGTGCAGCAATAGAAAAGCAATACATTCTCCCTGCAACCTCTACTGTACTCCGTCCCTTAAATTTTAGAGAAATATCCCCAATGCTGAGAAAGGTAAAATGCCCGTCTTGAATTAGTAATTCTATAAAAATTCGTGTAAAAATACATTCTGGGGCTTGCATACATCTCAAATACTTAGACCATAAGAACAGAGTATAATCAATGATAATTCGGTACAAAACACTGCAACCTAGTTAACATTTATTTTCTAACTTGATGTTTTATATTTATTTTATCTCCTTCACAGGTGCATAAACTAGTGTCAGCTATTTCACATACGATATGTGGTTTCGACTACTTTACAATTCAATTCATAATGTCCTAATTCAAGTGGAGGATAACAAAACCAACACTACCCATTCTTTTGAAATTTCTAAGCAAATTTAGATGACGGGTGTAGAAATTGCATGACTAATTCAGAGGGTACAGGATTGAAAAGCTGTATACTTGTTGGCCTATGTGATATTCCCATCTCATTCAATTCAGATAGCATAGCCCTGAGAATCACCTTTTATTAGCAAAATGTTTGAGGACTGATATCAATTTGAATAAGTGGCAAAGCAATTTGTCATAGATCAAAGTGCCTTTCCTCTTTTCCTACAGAGGCATTTAAAGCCTTCTTGAATGCTTATATCTATTAATTTCACTCCATGGGCATTCCATAACATGATAAAACACTGGGGAAACAAACAAACAAACAAAAAACAGCATTCAATAAGTACTTTAAAATGCTTGCAAGCTATAAATTGAATTATTTGTCCAAATAAGTTTTTTGATTGCAAAGGAAATAAATATCTATTGTAGTGAATGTAGAAAATAAAGACAAACAAAATAAAGTGACAGCATTATTTTTAGAAGTCAGTTTTAAACCTTCCTAGTAATTTAGAATATATGTGTAACACATTGGAAAATAAGTAATTTCTAAGTTAAACAGTAAAGGCATTGTTGTCAACATTTACATATTTTTGATTAATAGTAAAACCGAAGTTTTTAAATATAATGCACATTATTCATTTTATCCTAGTGTATTTATTGGGAAATATGTTAAAATGTCTTACTTCTTTCTACTATGGTATTCATTACAAAACATGTAGGAATATTTTCTAGTTGTTTTTCCTTTTTGTTCTTGTTTTAACTGTGTATGCATTTCTGTGTGATTTAACATTTAGAAGTTTAAAGTGTTTGGGAAGTAAAAGCAACTGACCTAGTTCTTTCTGTTTTTTGTCTTTGGTTTCATACTTAGGAAAACTTTTTCTATCACAACAGTGTACAAAATAGTCTAGCAATCCTGGCAAAGTATTCAGTACCTAGAAATCCCTTGAAAGACCCTCACTAATCTCTTCACCAGTAAATTCCATCTTTAAACATTTGCAAGGGGTTGCATTGAGGGTCAAGGTTGCTGTAATAGTGTCCCTGAGAAGTGGGCTACAAACTCACTTTTCCTTTACAACCACAAAGGGTTTTGTTTGTTTGCTTGCTTTGTTTTCTTACTGTTGTTTAAGTTTTTAAGTCTTTGGTGAATCTGAAATCGAATTTATGGATTTTTGTAAGGTATTAAACTTCCTTCATCCATATATTTTTTTTTATTTTATATTTTTTGCTTGTTTAAAGAAAGATTGAATTCTAAATACTCTTTCTATTTCAAATTCACTAAGTATAAGAGAAGGCTTAATAGTCTGAGGTTCTATTTATTTTTAATGTATACTTCTTAATATTTTACATGAATTGCTAGTATTTGAAGATCTCTTACAGCAGTGCCAGATAACTCTTCTAAATCAAAGAGCTGTTAAGAAGACAAACACACTGAAACTTCCCCCCCATATCCTATGGACAGAGCAGAGACGCAGAGAGTCTCTTAGAACCACAGTGGGATGAGAATCAAGAAAGAACACAAGTGTTCTTAATGATACCTGGACTGTCTGATCATTATTTCGTTAAAAAAAGTTATTTTTTTTTTTACATTTCAACATTCTTAGTATAACAACAGAACTTTTAGCATATTGTACAACAAATGAAAGCTGTAAAACAGAATAAAGAGAAGAATCCATTATAATAAGCCTATTGCCTAAACACAACCATTCTTAACATCGGCCAGTCTTTTGAGAAGGCGGATAAGGCAAATTCTCATGTAATCATTTTGGAAGGCTCTCACAATACCAAGAATTATTGCTGGCGTGATCACCTTTATCATGATTCCTCTTAAAATCACTCCCCATTATCTGGAACTGAGCAACAAAAAAGAAAACATTTTCTTCAGTGTTTCAGAGGCCGTTTTGCTGTCGAAATTAAATCCCATAAAAGAATACCATGTTCGGCCTTCCCTACTTCATCTTTGACCATTTTATTTGCCTCTGGTTCTTAAGCTAATTCTTCTCGGTTATAAAATGCACTTTGGAAATATATTTAGAAGAAATGGCCACTTTTTAGATGTTTATGAGAGCCCGCTAATTTGACAGGATGGCCATTTGGTAAGAGACGTATCTGAAATGAAGGAATGCGTTGCTGTTTAGCTCATCTCTAAAACCTGGGAGCATGAAGTAACCAGCTTTTGAAAGTATATCACAAACAGCATGCTTCAATAGCAGTCAAGCATCTATTGAACTAAAGCTACAAAAATGGGGAACCTCTTGTAGTAACATGGAGAATAAATCTAAAGTCCAATTGATCCTAAACTTATACCTGCATTAAGAGGCACAAAGGCTATTTTCATAAACCACTTGAAATCTGATTATGGATTACAGGAAATAGGAGTTTCCAACCCTCTAAGCAGTAAACTCTTCTTTGTTTTAATTAGATGTTGCTTGCAGTGAAATCCCTTTAAAAATCAAATGCCATCTATTCTAAATCCATATAATACCCAGTGTAACACTAATCCCTAATTTGAAATAAATAAATTAATTAAAAAGACTAAAACATTTATACTAAGTATGAAAAGTCTTCTTTATCCAATTACAAGTTGGTATTTAGGGTAACATAAGGAAACTACTTCAGCCATGTAGATATAATTATGCAAGGTCATTTGTCACTGGTTCTACAGTGTTCACACAAATTAATGGGCTCAGATTCACCAAAACGTGAATTAAATGTGAGGCGCATCATAAATCTTTAAAAAATTTTTAAGTTTAAAATTAATCTCCTTCCTAATAAATCAAATCTGATTTTCTTATATTCACTGGCTCTCAACCACCCTCCTTGCTTCTGCAAAAACCAGTGTCTAGAAAATAAGAAAAACTCAGTTATTCAATTGCTATTTATGAAAAATTACAAGACCAGGGCATGAAAATGCTATGAGTAAGCTACATTTTGGATCTCTTGGTCCTGAGATTAGACATGGGAATGACATCAATCACAGATGCCACTCAGCCTTCATTTCCTGTAACTTCTTTTTCTCTCTTATTGATTTTAGGTACACTAAATATTGGAGCAGAGGCTATTGCTTTACTAACTTCTGAACTCTTAATGCAAACTAGGTTGGTTATCTGCAGTAACGTGATGCTTCATCTCTCAGAAGTGTTCCAAATGGAAAGTCACTTACTAGTTGTGTGACCTTGGAAGGCTCTTAACTTCTCTTCGTCTCAGCCAACTTTTCATTTATGTGTTTGACAAACATGTATGTGTGTGTGTGTGTGTATCTGTTTATCCGTCTATTGCAAGAGAGAGAGAAAGAAAAAAAGAAAGAGAGGCAACACAGAGATGAGAGAGAGAAGAGCGATAGAGACGGAGGGGGTGGTGGGGACCAGCTACATGTTGAGTATTGCTGCAGACTCTGGAGATAGAAAAATGAACAGAGAACTTAGAAACACTCACTCTCACTGAGTGTGCCAGCTGGTGACAGCTGCTACCCATGGAAAAATAATCACGGAAGGGATATGAATGGCTGTGCCAAATTGGGCATTGGAACTTTAAGAAAGTCAAGGATAAGTGTGCTGAGAAGGTGGTGAAGACTGGGCCACTGAGGCAAACTGAAGTAAGAACAGTGCCAATGGAGGAGTCACAAGTCCAGAGACCGGAGGGGCACAGGCCTGCACTCAGGATGGAGCATGGGGCTGGCTGGCAGGAGGCCATCCCTGGCAAGGAACAGGATTCCAGATTTTGTTGGGCTTCTTTAATAAATAAGATAATGAAACCAAGCTTGTGTTTTTTCCTTCTGTTTTTGTTGTTGTTGTTGTTGTTGTTGTTGTTGTTTTTGTTTTTTTGTCTTAGAAATGTCATTCTTAGGTGGCTCAGTCAGTTAAGGTCTGACTCTTGGTTTTGGCTGAGGTCACAATCTGAAGGTTTGTGGGATAGAGCCCCACATAGGGCTCTGCAATGACAGTGCAAAGCCTGCTTGGGATTCTCTCTCTCCCTCTCTTTCTGCCCTCCTCTCTCTTTCTTTCTTCTTTCTTTCTTTCTTTCTTTCTTTCTCTTTCGTTCTTTCGTTCTTTCTCTCTAAATATATCAAAATAAATAAACTTTAAAAAAATAAAGAAATGTCAGTCTTTGTAAAATGGATATGTAATCAACCAATGGGTATTTTCTATCTTTACATTATTTTGTCCTGAATTACTGTCCATTGTGGTATTTACCAGCCGTCGGTCCAAAGTCAATGATATGGATAGATGAGACCCTGTGCAGTGTTTCATATGTTAATCACAAAGAGTAACATTTGAGGTAGCAACATGTGCGATTTGGGGTTTACCAAAACTGGTTTCCTTTGAACACATACTATAAACCACTTCTAAACCCTTCTGCAGTGAATCCCACTGTTGACATTATTGGCACTTTGAAAGTCTTATTGTAATAAGAGCCACCTCTAATCATTTTAACCAGAAAAAATACTTAAAAAAAAAAAAGAAAGAATAAAAAGAAAAACATTGTTCGTGGGGCGCCTGGGTGGCTCAGTCGGTTAAGCGTCCGACTGTGGATTTCTGCTCCAGTCATGATCTCCCTGTCGTGGGATGGAGCCCTGACTGCACTCATGGTGCAGAGCCTGCTTGGGATTCTGTCTCCCCCTGTCTCTCCCTCCCCTGCTCATATGATCTCCTTCTCTCTCTGTCTCTCTGTCTCTCTCTCCCTGTGAAAAATAAATAAATAAACATTTAGAAAAAAAATTGTTGGAGATCTATGGAGTACAGAGTTACAGAGCATATGGTGCTTTGGATATAGTGAGTCCAAGAAAAAAATCTCTTCACCCTCATTGAGTTTTGTTGTTGTTGTTGTTGTTGTTGTTGTTGTTGTTGTTTAATCGAATTCTGTCATAGAAAAGTAACCACATTTCAAGGCAGACTGCAGTGTGATGCCTTGGTTTCAATGTCCCATGAAAAGCAGGAGAGTGCAGGACACTGGGAGACAGTGTAGAGAAGGATGTACATGAAATAACTGGAGAATTATTAGACATCAGAGAGGGGTGCCTGGGCGACTCAGTCAGTTAAGCAACTGACTCTTGATTCCAGCTCTGGTCATGATCTCACAGTTCATGAGATCAAGCCCAGCATGGGGCTCTCCGCTGATCGTGCAGAGCCTGCTTGGGATTCTCTCTCCCCTTCTCTCTGTGCCTCCCCTGCTCCTATGCTCTCATGCCGTCTCTCAAAATGAGTAAATAAACATTTAAAAAAAAAAAGATATCAGAGAGAAAACAGTCAGCTGATAAAAACAATCCAGCTTAAAGAAAAAATATAAACAAAGACAATCCTGTCCTTTCTTCACTGTAATCTTTTCTGTTGGCAAATCACTTTTTCTCCTTCAGGATGAAGGCTCTGGTTTCATTGAGGTGATATCCTACAGATAGTGTTATGCTAAGGAGTCAGGCATTAATTTATTTCCCTTGCCATCTAGTTCAAGACATGTAAAGTGGAAGAGAGGTCCCTCTGATTTTCCAGGGGGTTCTTTTCTTCTGAGCTGCAAGGTATCACAGGCTACAAGGATTCTCTATGTTCTATAATTCAGAAGGAAGTCCCTCCACAGGGGATTTCAATGTTGGCTTAGAAAAAAAAGCATCTCCTTGCCTACGTGCTTTCTGAACTTGCAAGTTCGAGAAGTGTCTTTAAGGCACGGGCATTTTGCGTCTTGCTACCAGCTGACTTTCTACTTTTTTGGTCACCAGATCTAGGAGGAATCTCGCCTGCTTGTTTTCTGCCCACAGGAACTTCTTTCAGGGAGTGGTCTCATCATGGGGGCCTGCTAGGGTTGCTGCTGGCCCCACAGTCTAACCTCACTTCTTTTAATTAAAAGGGATCTATTAGTTTCCTCCATTACCACACAGAGTTTTCACAGAAGAAAAAAAAACAAAACTGAAAGTCATCCTAACCTCATTAAATCCACTCCATTCTGCTCTATAGTTACAGAAAGTTTTTTGTCTTTGAAAGACATCATTTTTAGCACACACCTTTTTCCCCTTATAATTTCTGAAACGTTTTAGAGGGATTTCAGACATGTAGAGTTAGTACATTTCGAGTATATTGTTTTTGAACATATGCCCTATCTTGACTTTTTTAAGTGTATTTATTTATTTATGTTTTTAGAGAGAGAGAGAGAGAGAGGATGAGCAGGGGTAGAGAATTCCAAGAAGGCTCTGTGCTATCAGTACAGAACCCCACGCGGGGCTCCATCCCATGAACTGTGACATCGTGACCTGCGCTGAAATCAAGAGTCGCTTAACCAGCTGAGCCAGCCAGGTGCCTCTCTCCTGCTTTTACATGAGAAAATAGGCATGAATGAAAATGCCAAGATGCTGAGTGTTCCAATAGCACTAGTGTGTCTTACAACACAGAGAAAGGAAACATATATTTTAGTTTAGCAAAGTTTTAAAATATACAGAAGACTAGCAAAGATAGTACAGAGGGTTCTGATATATCTCACACCGGGTCTCGCCTATAATTAACATCTTGCATTAGTAGGGCACATTTTTTACAATTAGGAAACCATTGTAAACAATTCTTAGGAACTGAAGTCCATTCTTGATTCAGATTTCTTTCATTTTTTTTTACATAATGTCCTTTTTTTCTCCTCCAGGGCCCCACCTACGGCATCAAGTTACATTTCACACCCATGTCTTCTTCGGCACCACATAATGGGGAAGGTTTCTCAGACTGTTCTTTGTTTGGGAGGACCTGTATAAAGTACAGTCGTGTATTTGTAGAAAGCCCACCAATTTGGATTTTTCTGTTTTTCCCATGATTAGAACAACGTTATGGGTTTTGTGACGTAAGACCACCCATGTTAGTTGCCATTGAGGAGACACGTTATCAGTATAATTTATCACTACTGATTTTCATCTGAACCCCCTGGCTGACATAGTATTTGCTGTGGTTCTCCTCTGAAAAACTAATTTCCACCCTTTCATTACAGTGTACTTTAGAGGGAAAATTATCATGAGAAGCTCACACATAAGGAACGGAGAGTTATCTTTAGCTGGGGGTGAGGGAGCATTTATATAAATTATTTAGAATTCTTCTGCATGGGATATTTGCCTCTTGTCCCACATTTATTTATTTATCCAATGATTTATTTCTATCTGGACTCATGGATGTTTATTTAAGTTATTAACAATGCTATTTTCTTTTTCAAATTGTTTGAGTACAAACAAGTTTAGGTTTTTGGGAGCCTTTTAGTTTCTCCTGTGTCCTTTGACACACCTATGTCATTGTTTTATTTTGTTTCATTTTTGAGCACTTGCTTGCTTTCTGGCACTACGGGGATACTCCAGTGACATTTTGTGTACTGTTGACTCAGCCCCTGGAACTAGCCATTTCTCTGAGGAGGCTGGTTCCACTTAAAACTCTTGGAGAAGAGTTTTACCAAAAAACAAAACAAAACAAAAACAAAACAACAACAAAAAACACAGAAGCAAAAACAAAACAACAATACCAACAAAACAATAACAAAACAATGACAACAAACACACAAACAAAA